>NC_045450.1:72850022-72862708 GCF_002776525.5 Piliocolobus tephrosceles
GTGATCCGCCCGTCTCGGCCTCCCAAAGTGCTGGGATTACAGGCTTGAGCCACTGCGCCCAGCCCGTAATCATTCTTTTAAAACCAAACAGTACTTGTGTGCACCCTCAGTTGGCTGCTGCAGTAAGTGTTCCCTATAACCCAACCTGCTGGTCGAGAAGGATCCTCGTTCCGACCACTTCTGAGTTGCAAAAGCTACAGCTCCTGAGAACCTGAGCCCAGGCTTTGGCAGGAAGCCTCGAACAATTTTTAAGGCACCTTAGTAAGGACGTCCCCGCATCCATCACAGCAAAAGTGCAGAATTGCTCTGAGCAACAAAGTCATGGACCCAGAAACTCAGAAAACCGTTTTCTGATAAATAAATACTTGTGGAAAAGATGTTTCTGGGGAGGAGCGGATGTTCTCACACCAGCAACAGACACCCCCTTCTGACACAGAAGAGATGGAAACGCCTGCTTCTCAGCTCTCGGGGCAGGGTGCAAGCCCCACGGAGCGAGCTGGCTTTGGAGAAGACGGGCTGGAGGTGAGGCCGCGGGCGGAGGAGGGCAGGCGTCTCAGGCTGTGGATGCAAAAACAATTCTGAGAACTGTAGCGAAAGGAAGATTTCGTTTTCAATGTGTTGAAAAAAATCACCATTTGGCTAAGATTCTGCACCAGGCTCCGCCTTGCCCTGGCGCTAGTGCATAGCCCTCTGAGATGGGCTTTGGCGTTGGAAAAGTCGTGGGCGGCCGCGAGCAGCCCACAGGCACGGTCTGGTTTCCATAGGTCTCCAACACTCCTCTGCAAGCTTCTTCTGGGGCTGGGGGAGTGTAACTGCTTTTCTCTCCATGGTGCTGGCCGGGGCCTTGGCAGCTGTGGAGTTTTGCTGCCCCCGCGGTCCCGGATTCGCGCTGCTGATGTCTGCCTGGCCCACTGGATGCCTCTCCGTGAAATCTGTCCCTGGCTGGGTCTTCTGTCGGGGCCCCCTGTGCCAGCCCTAACAGCGTCCACAGGCCGTCTCTGCAGTGCTTTATCCCTACATCTGTGCTAATTGGAAAAAACCATTTGCCTCTACCTGGGCCTCTGGATGGATTTTTTTTTTTTAATGTAAGCATTACATAGCAGTTGCTAAATCGCTTCCCTCTCTTCATTTCCAGAGAAACTGTCCCTTTCTGGGAAGGCAAGGGTCAGAAGGACTACAGAGCTGCCAGGGAGGCCACAGCCCCGGTGATTTGCTTTGTGTGTCTGACACAAGCAGCCGTCTAATGATTTCTCAGACTTAAACCATTTGCATTTTCATTAATGGTTTTGGAGCCCGGGCAAGTTTCTGTCAAGGGGATCTGCTCCAAACGCCGTCTCCTCCGCCTCGTTGGCCATGAAGGGCTCCGGCGGGGCGCGCCCCCAGCACCCTGGCTCCGGCTGGCGTCTGCTGCTGTGGTGATGCTCTGTACTGGATGGGGGGAGGCGTGCGGGTTCCCTCCCACGACAGCAGGATGGGGGAGGCGTGAGGGTTCCCTCCCATGACAGGATATTTCTTTCTGGACTCCTGCTGCCCCGGGCAGGTCGGCGGGGCTGGGGGTGTGGACAGTGCCCAGCACGGGCTGGACGGGGTGTACCATTTCCAGCCCAATCTAGTTCTCTCTGCAACCCTGGGACCCAGGTAAAGGGGCTGAGTGGCTGCACCACAGTGTAGACTCCAACCAGGGTGTTCTGGGGTGTCCCTTGCCTTCGTGGGGGGCCTGCGGTGGTGCCGGGCTCCACACTGAGTGCCCTAACCCCAGCTATTCCCTGAATCCCTTCACGTGTAAAGCAGTGGGCTGGTCTAGAAGAGTCTCCGTTGTCTCTTCCGATGCTAACACCTTGGTGTTGGTGATGCTACCTGGTGTTTTGGGAAAAAAAAATAAGTGGCTGGAAAATAAGGTAGAATTTATCCATTGCCCTGAGGATTTTCCCAAGTGGGTAGAAGGATGCACCTGCCCGCCACAGGGTGAGGTTGAGCTTTGCTTATTGGGACACGAATGGCATGTGCAGGTGAGAAGGTCACAGCAGCCCTCAGCAGGGTGGCTGACCGTGGAGTGCGGGAGGTCTCGTGTTAGCCCAGGCTGCCTGCAAGGCACGCAGCCCCGGGGGCCTGAGGCAGGTGCTTGCTGCTAACGGTTCTGGAGGCTGCAAGTCCATGGTCAAGGGCCCTGCAGGGTTGGATTCCCCTAGGCCTTTCTCCACAGCTTGCAGAGGGCATCTCCTCCCCGGTGTCCTCACAGGGCCTTCCCTCTATGCATACATCGGGGAGAACGAGAGTGAGAGAGGAAGGGGAGACAGAGATCTCCG
The DNA here is from genome assembly GCF_002776525.5 of Piliocolobus tephrosceles. NCBI lineage: Eukaryota > Metazoa > Chordata > Mammalia > Primates > Cercopithecidae > Piliocolobus > Piliocolobus tephrosceles. The sequence goes on from NC_045450.1 coordinate 72,852,329, forward strand.
GTGTCTCCTCCTCTCCCTAGGAGGGGCACCAGCCCCATTGGATCAGGGCCCCACCCTCAAAGCCTTATTTATCCTGACCCACCTCCTTAAAGGCCCCATCTTCAAATACAGCCACACTGGGGCCTAAATAGGGCCTGAAGGTATGAATTCGGGGACACAGCTCACTCCACACACCCAGGTGTGAATTAGTGCTTCCAGCTTCTCTGGTCCTCTGGTCAGTCTCTGTCATGGTGTGCGATGACTCCTTGCCCGGCCCTCATGCTTTAAGCCTCTTTTTTGTTTGTTTGTTTTTGTTTTGATTTTTGAGACGGAGTCTCGCTCTGTCACCCAGGCTGGAATGCAGTGGCACGATCTCGGCTCACTGCAACCTCTGCCTCCCGGGTTCAAGCGATTCTCCCACCTTAGTCTCCCAGGTAGCTGGAACTACAGGTGCCGGCCACCACGCCTGGCTAATTTTTGTATTTTTAGTAGAGATGTAGAGACGGGGTTTCGCCATGTTGGCCAGGCCGGTCTCAAACTCCTGACCTCAAGAGATCCACCCACCTTGGCCTCCCAAAGTGCTGGGATTAAAGGCGTGAGCCACCACACCCGGCCTGCCCCATTGCTGCTGTTGAAAAACACTCTGGGAAGAGCCATGGTGCCATTGCAGAAAGCTCTGCCGTTTCCAGGAAGAGCCACGGTGCCATCGCAGAAAGCTCTGCCGTTTCCAGGTCCCTGTGTTTCCTGATTGAAGCCTCGCTGGCCTCCAAGGCCAGCATATCCCCATCACCATTTGCTGAGGAGTCAGGGCTCAGAGAGAAGGGCTGGCTGCTGACTTTCCTGTTTGTAAGGGCTGCTTAGACGTGCTATTTTGTGAGCTGCATGGGGCGGATTCTGTTCATTTGTCCGTCACTGTGTCCCTAGAGCAGCATCTGCCACATTGCAGGCAGCTGCTCATGCCATCGAGGGGATGGTGAACGTAGGCACGGAGGCACACAGGAGTGGCATGGCCGGGATTTGAGCCTGGGTCTTCTCGCTCCAGATCGTGGGCTTTTTACCTCACTAAGCTGGCGACTCATGTGACTCATCCACATCCAGGAATAGCTGGCAAGTGCTTCTGGGCAGTGGGGTGTGGGTGGTGGCAGGGTTCAACCCGTGCTTTAATGCGGACATGAGCCACCTGTGCAGCAGACAAAATGCAGATCCTGTCCGCAGGTCCAGGCGGGGCTGGAGATTCCGCATCACCAGCAGACCTAGGCACCACGATGCTGCTGGTTCACAGACCACATTCCACAGGGCACGGCGCTAGGCTGGCACAGATGAGGAGATGCAGAGCTGGGGACACAGACACAGAGCCTCCAAGTCCAGAGTGGGCCATGGAGCCCAGCTGCAAGTGCCGGCCCACAGGGCTGAGTTCAAGTCCTGCTTCTGCTGTTGGTGTGCGCGCAGCCACCTGTTGACCCCACTGAACCTCCACTGTTTTGAATGACGGCTTTATTGAGGCATAATTTTCCTACCATACAATTCAGCTTTTTAAAGTGTACAAGTCAGTGATGATTGGTTATAGACACAGGTGTGCAGACAGCACCAAATCAATTTTAGATCATTCTTGTTGCCCCAGAAGGAAACTGTCCCCATTGAGCAACCACTCCCATCCTCTCATCCTCCAGCCCCCAGCAACCAGTCCTCTGCTTTCTGCCTCTGTGGATTTGCCTGTTCGGGATATTTCACAGAACCAGGATCACACGACGTGGCCTCTGCTCTGGCCTCTTTCACTCCGAATGGCATTCTCAAGGTTCATCTGTGTTGCAGCATGGACCAGAACCCCATTCCTTTGTATGGCTGAATCATATTCCATGGTGTGGATGGACCACAGTTTATGCGTGAATTTGGTGGGAACTTAGGTCGTTTTCACTTTTTGGCCATTACAAATAACGCTGCTGCAAACACTGGTGCGTCAGTTTCTGTGTGGGCGTTGGCTTTCGGTTCTTGGGTGTGCACGGAGGAATGGAATTGCTGCATTGCAGGGTGACTCTGTGTTTAACTTGAGAAGCTGCACCATGACGTTCCCACTAGCAGTGCATGAGGGCCCCATCATCGCCATGTTCTCATCAGCACTCACTGCTGTCTGCCTTCTTCTCACAGCCGTACTCGTAGGTGTAAGTTGCCTCTTGCATGATTGTGACTTGCACTTCCCTGGTGGCTGATGACACTCAGCACCTTTCCATGTGCTTGCTGGCCATTGTGTATGTGCTTTGGGAAAATGCCTATTTAGTTCTTTTGCCCACATATTAATTAGGTTATCTGTCTTTTTATTATTGAGTTGTAGAGGTACTTTATATAGTCCAGATACAAGTTCCTTATCAGATGTGTGATTTGCAAGTAGTTTCTCCCATTGTGTGTCTTTTCACTTTCTTGATGATATCCTTTGCACAGAAGTTTTAATTTTGATGAAATTTATTTATTTGTTCTTTTCTTGTGGTGCTTTTGGTGTCGTATATAAGAAACCATTGCCTGACCGAGGGTGATAAAGATTAATACCTTTGCTTTCTTCTAAGGATTTTATAGTCTTACCTCTTACATTTACCCTTGATCTACTGTGAGTGTATGGTGTGTGGTGTGAGGTAGGGGTTTAGCTCCATCCTATTGGACTTGGATATCCAGGTGTCCTGGCACCGTTTGTGGAAAACTATTCTTTCTGCATTGAATAGTCTTGGTGCCTTTGTTGAAAATCAATTGAACCTACATGTGAGAGGTTGAAGTGTTGGATTTATATCTTTGCAATCAGGATAAAAATTAATACCTGCATCATATTGCTATTACAAGGGTTGAATGAAATAATCCACAGGAGGGGTGTCTTTTTCATGCCCTGGCATCCCACAGACCCCTAGAGTACCAGGTGATGACAAGGTGAGGAGGAAGGACAGGGATGTTCTCTCCCGGAGGGACTTGAGGTGCTGCTGGGGGCTTGCTGGTGGGGAGCAAGCAGCATGACCCAGCTGGGTGTGCAGGCAGAGGCTTCACCACTCCAAGCCCTGTCTTGTTGCCATGCCAACAACAGCCTGGCCCATGAACACCCAACCTGGCCAGCAGGGATGGAAATAATTATTCTGCCTTTTCACAGAGATGGACGATGATCTCAGGTGAGGGGCAGGGATTTGGAACAAAACGTCCTTGGTAACAAAGCCTCGAAGAAAACACAGCCCCAACAATCGTCTCTAGATGGGCCTCAGCGCCTGGGTTTCCTCACTGGGCCCCCATGGCCCATGCAGACGATGCAGCATTGCCCCTCCCCTCTGCAGGGCTCCTGTGTCCTGGAGGCTCTGCACCCATCACTCAGAAGCACCAGGGTGCACAGGCAGCTGGTGCCACCGAGGGACACGCACTCGCTCTCTCGGGTCTGAAGCCGACACCCCCCCGTCCCCCCCACACGCCCTCTCAGGAAGGCCTGCTGTCTCGGTGTCCTTTCTCCCTGAACACTCAATGCCTGCTGGACTCAGTGGAGCCCCACAGCCTCAGGCGCAGGACCCACTTTCTTCCACACAAGATGCACCTCAGGGAGGCCCGGACTCTGAGCCTCTCTCCTATTCCAGGAATCCATTTGCACCAATTCCACCTCCTGTGCAAAATCGCATGCAGACAGTTCGAGCCGCGTCCTGGTGAGGGCTCTCCTCCGTGTGTCACTGCGGCTCAGAGGGCAGCACACCTTGTCTGCCAGCCATGGCGAGGGTGGGATAGCACCCCTCTCTCCTCCAACCCCTCCCAAGGCCCCCAAACCTGCTCTCATCCACCGCACCACGACAGACCCTCTGAGGGGCTGGAAGTGCCATAGCAGATGGACTCTCTCAGGAAACTTTATTTGGTTGGATGTGGGGCTGGTGAAGAAATGCCCAGCTCCCCACTCCTGGTGGCCTCCTGGGCCCCAGATGCCTTCCCCGAGGCCCCCATCCCGAGTCTGGGTCCAGGGCTCCGTGTCGGGGCTGTGTGTGTGTTGTTTTGATGTGACCGTGCCATCCTCGCCACTGCTGGGTGCCATGCCCATGCAAAGTGCTGGCACCTGGTGAAAACGCCTAGGTCTCTGCTGAATGACCAGGGATCCTGCATTGGGGTTCACAGGCTCCTCATCCTCTCCTGTCCCTGAGAGGCAGCTCTGAGGCCTGGATGACACACGAGGCTCTGAGACTAAGTGCTTTGCTGAAGGCCAAGGCCACCTGGTTCGGCCACGTGGTCAGGTCCTGCTGCTGGGGTGCTCCGGGGTCTGCTGTCGGGGCTTCTGCCGCCCCCCAGGGGATGCCTTATTGCTTGCCTGAGCCCTACAGACTCAGGGTCCAGGGTGGGACCTGACAATGTGCACTTCTGGCAAGTCCCCCGGCGTGCTGCTGCTGGGGCCCCCCCATGAGAACCCTGGTTAGAGGCAGCCTCTGGGCCACACAGCAGGGAGGCGGGAGGTGGGAGGTAGGGGCTGGCAGGCTGGGGAGCGTGGGCAGCTGTGACAAAGCCGAGGCTCTGTGCTCTGGCTGCTGGAGAGTGGGGTGGGGGCATGGGGAGGCCCCGGGGCAGGCCATGGCGAGGGTGTCCGGGTTGCAACCCCACCCACCCAGAGCTGCAAGGCCACATCCTGCCACCTGGGGGTGCTGTGGACCCCATGGGGAGGGTGGGAGAGCTCAGGCTGGGGGCCTTGGACTCCGACAGCGGAAGCACCACCTGCCATACCTTGAACTTGGGCATGTGCCTGCCTCTGTGCAGAAGCCTGGCCTCATCTCTGCTGTCCCCGGCAGCCTCTTGGTCAGGACTCAGGGCTGGACAACCTGGCTGAAGCCCGCTGTCAGCAGGGCAGGACCGTGAGCCTGGAAACTGCAGGGGAAGAGATGGGAGAACGTGGCCGCCGCTGCCCCTCTGCTTGGGGAGCTCTACGACCCTCTTCTAAAGTGGATCTGTGGCCTGTGGACAGCAGCTCCCGCTCTCCATGGCAGGAAATCAGGCAGAGTCAGAGCACAGACAGGACTGGGGTCTGGGGGGCACCAGGTGATGCGGGGGGCAGAGCTCTGCAGGAAGACTCTTTTCTAGCTCCTGGGGCCCAGAATCGAGTTGTGGTTCCAGACCTGCTGGGGCCTTCCTCCATCCTCCTTCCCCGGACCTTGCTGGGGCAGGGACCTCAGCTCCCCAGGTGCACACGTGCGGGCCAGAGGGGCTTCCTCTGGGGCGGGTCGGTTTGTACAGAACTTGTGGCCTATGAGATGATTTCTTACCACCGCCCTGGTCACGGGCGCTCACATGGCTGTGCGGGCCCCTCTCACCGTCCCGGTCACGGATGCTCACACGGCTGTGCAGGCCACTCTCACCGTCCTGGTCATGGGATACTCAGACAGCCGTGCAGGCCCCTCTCACCGTCCCGGTCACAGGATGCTCACACGGCCCGTGTGGACCACTCTCACCGTCCTCCCCTGGGAGAACTCAAACTCACCGTGCTTCTGTATGTGCTCCAGCCTCAGAGTGTCCAGGCTGCATCTCGGGACTCCCCAGCCGGTGGGGGCCCCACAACCCGGCTGCTCGCTAGGCTGCCCCCTGCCCCACCCAGCTTGAGATGGCCTTGGAGGAGCTGGAGGCCCATCCCTAATTTCATGCAAACCTCAGCACTCACGTGGAAATGAAGGGAACTGCGTGGGAGCCCTGTGTGCTAAAGGCACCAACCTTCTGCTCGGTGGTTTTCCCAGCATCTGAGCACGTCCCTCACTGGCAGAGAAAGGCTTTCTGGCTTCTTCCATCCTCTGGAATGCAGTCCGGCTCCCCAGAATCAGGCAGAAGCCCCTCTGCTCAACTCCCGCTGCCGCTCTCCCTCCCAGTGGCCCGGTCCTGCTGGGCGACGTCTGTCTGCGTGAGCTCTTTCCCTTGCACCCTTGGTTTCCTCAAGGTTGCCCAGGTGGTCTCAGGGCACTGCAGACTGTGGAAAAGATCAGGAGCGATGGTGCCTGTGTGTGTCCCGTGCAGCGTGCAGCGCCCAGAGGAGCTGTCTGTTCTGCGCCACGGCTCACGGGTCCATCTGCTCCCAGCTTCTCAGAGTCCTGGGGGACAGTCCACGGCTCTGTGGATCTCGTGTCCATGTGGTGCATGGACATGCTTCAGGGATCTAGGAAAGGCAGGCCCGGATGGGTGAGTGTGGAGCGCGGGATACGGACAGAGGGGTGAGAAGGAGCAGCCCCTCCGCGCGTTCTCGTCTCTAAATCAGCTTCTTGAAACAAAAACAACAGCTGAGCCTCCTTCTCTGACTTTGCATTTTCCTTTGAAACAGAGCTGCGTTTCTTCAAAGCCTCTAAGTGTTTATATTAACGCTTTTCCTATAATTTAAAATTATTTGCCGCATTCTGGGGGCTGTTTCTCACCTCCCGTCGTGCAACAACTTTCTCGTCTTCACAGACACATGGGCAGCCATCTCTGTCCCTTGTCACCAGCGGTGGGCAGTGAGGCTGTCATCCCACAGAGCGAGGATGCCCCTGAGGGATAAGAGAGTGAGGGTTGTGAGGAGACAGCACAGGCTCGGGGGAGAATCCTGCAGAAAAGCTGCCTCCCCCGTCTGAACTGGCAGCCTGTCTGATGGCAGAGGGAGGCGGCTGGTATTTGGGTCCAAGGCTACCTGGATCACCTCGGGTAGCTTGTTTTCCCTCTTTCTGACTCAGTTTCCTGAAATGTGAATTCTGCCGACTTTTCTGCTATCCTATATGGATGATTCTACCCACGCAGCCTTCATCTGTCACACAGAACCCACGGAAGGGTGCTGACCCCCGTGCCATTTCTTCTGAATCCTGTGATTGCGACAAGGGTCTGGGGCCAAGGAGCCACGGCTGTCGCTTGCCAATCTCCCTTTGGAGCAAAGAGACAGCAAATATCAGGCCCAGAGACTTTGGTGGGCAAGATGATCTCTCTAGAATGTAACAGGTTTTTTAAACGATTTTATTTTTGAAGTGACCTCTCACTGCTGACAGCAAGAGATGCTGGTTTCCTTGTTAGGGCCGGCATCTGTCCGAGAGCGGCATTTTTAACACGGCATTGCTGTTGGTCACTGCACTGGAATGTGCTTGGGGAGCAGGGGGTGCTGCCTGCGCACTTTGCACTCTGACCTCGTGCTCCTGGCTCCATCGCGGTCTTTCCTGTGGATGCGGGAGGCGTGTGGGCCGTGGGCAGAGGCCTGGCGAGGCCTGACAGGAGCTACCAGCCCTTTCCCTTTTCTCAACTCTTTTCACAACAACTTAACTAAAATCTTCCCTCTGGGGTGTCAGGTGGGTCCAGAACAAGGGGTTGGGGCACCACTGTGCCTCCCGCTGTTGGTGGGGTTGGGGCACCGCCGCACCTCCCATTGGTGGTGGCAGAGGTGTGGCACCTGCTGCCCGGCCCCCGACATTGCACCTTTTCCCACCCAGTGGCCTGAGGGATGCACTGAGCCACCCAGCTGCCAGTGGGCAGGAATAGTGAGCAGCACAGGAAATAAAAAGCGTTTTAAAGGCCGGGTATGGTGGCTCACGCCTGTAATCCCAGTAATTTGGGAGGCGGAGGTGGATGGATCATTTGAAGTCAGGAGTTCAAGACCAGCCTGGCCAACATGGTGAAACGCCTGTCTCTACTAAAAATACCAAAATTAGCCAGGTGCTAAAAATACAAAAATTAGCCAGAGGCAGGCACCTGTAATCCCAGTTACTCAAGAGGCTGAGGCAGGAGAATCACTTGAACCTGGGAGGCAGAGGTTGCAATGAGCCGAGATCGTGCCACTGCACTCCAGCCTGGCTGGAAAAAAAAAAAAAAAAAAAGCTTTTATTAATTCCATTGAAAAGTCCAGCCTTAAAGGTACATTGATTTATCTTTGCAGTGATAATACAAATACCAATTCTGGTGGAGCACAATATCACGGTAAAAACAACGTTCTCCCTAAATGGAGACGATCTGTGGGGCAGAAACGTGCTTGGAACTGATGGTGCTGCCTGCAGGCCTGTGCTCCTCAGAATCTTACCCCGACACAGTGGGAAGCAGAGGTTTCAGTGGGTGCAGAGTGACCAGACCACAGCACGCGTGTGAGAAAACTGACGCTGAACGGAGACACGAAACAAACGTCGGCTCAGTCAGCGCCTTCTGTTTGTCGCCTGTCACCTGTCAGCATTTAGAGAAAACGTCCTTGCCTCTGTAGATCAAAGTGGCTCATGATGGCATCGAACCTTTTCGTATGTGAGTGCTCTATAAATTTTGGTTGCATTTTATTTGGACTTCACGAGAAGCTTGCAATTATTCAATGAACGTTGTGCCAGAAAACATCAGTTTTGTAAAAGAAAAAAACAAAAACAAACAAACAAAAAACTAGCTCAAGGAAAGAAAAGAAGCTGAGATAAACGTTTCCCTGCAAAACCGAGGGACAGCTGAGGAAGCCAAATGACGTGAGCTTGCGTGGCTCATGGACTTGGCGTGCGATGTTCCAGTTTAACTGCGGAATGTCCTGTACTTGGGCAACAGTCTTCTGATGGAGTCCACATTTTTAAGTTGGATATATTTATATTCTGGACCCAAATGGAATGCCGTTGAGACAGCCTATGATTTTAGAGCATTTAAATTTAGTGAAACATTGGAAAGAATCGTAAATAGAGACGACTTTTTGGAAGAGTTTTGCATGAAGATTTGTCCAATTTTTTTTGTTTGTGAAAAGTTCTCTGAATGGAGACAAAAAGATGGTACGTACACAAATAGCCAGGCTGAAAGAGCCACACATTTCCACATGGAAACATGAGAGCTGAGAAAATCCTCCATTTAGCCGACTTGCCCTGAGCTTCCTGGGTCTCTCAGACTTGTAGGAAGGATATTTTTTCAATAAAATTTTTCACACTACAGAGTGGAGTCAAAGCTGTCAACAGTGTTTAATTTATCCGTCACAAAATACAGTATTGAAAAAACAATTGGAGGACATTTTATGAAAAAATAAAAGTAATAAATAATGAAAAAATACATTCTTCAAACAAACAAACAAAAAACCACATCAATGACATAGTGTTAGAGCCAGAAATGAAGTTTGTAAATATGTAGCAAGAATAATTATTCTGCTTGTTTTTTTGTTTGTTTTGCTTTTGTTTTTGTTTTTTGAGACAGAGTCTCACTCTGTCACCCAGGCTGGAGTGCAGTGGTGCGATCTTGGCTCACTGCAAGCTCCGCCTCTTGGGTTCACACCATTCTCCTGTCTCAGCCTCCCGAGTAGCTGGGACTACAGGCGCCCGCCACCGCACCCGGTTGATTTTTTTGTATTTTTAGTAGAGACGGGGTTTCACCGTGTTAGCCAGGTTGGTCTTGATCTCCTGACCTCATGATCCACCTGCCTCAGCCTCCCAGAGTGCTGGGATTACAGGTGTGAGCCACCGCACCCAGCCATTCTGCTTGGTTTTTAAGTGTAATCAATACAAAGGATTTTTTAAAAACATTTTGCTTCAATATATTAGATCTATTGAAATAACTTATTTTTGACAATAGATTTTAAATACAACTGTTTTATAAGTCTGCCAATAAAAACAAATACATAAAAATGTCAGAAAATAAATAGACATTTCAAAAAAGCGTTTATCTTAACAATTCTTTTTAGTGCCCCTCCCCCCTTTTATTCTCAGTGTCTTGGTTTGCTTGACAGGTTCCATTGACACCCTGGCAGTGTGTCGTACATCACATTTGTGGCATGATTATTATTTTGTTCACTTTTGTTGCCCTTTCTTCTTAAAGGTACAAATGATAATTATTTTTGTGTTAATTATTCACTCAATTCAGCTATCCAAAAAATCCTTAGTGCCTACTCTAAGCCGGGTATTAGAACTTTGTAAACTCAGCAGGTAGCAAGAGTATAGCCAAAGAAGGCCCTTTAAAGTTGGATGGATGGATGGTGGGTGAGGAAGTAGGTGGTGGATGGATGGGTGGGTGGATGAATGGGTAGATGGATGTGTGGATAGATGGGTGGCTTGATGAATGGATGGGTGGGTGGGTGGGTGGGTAGATGGATGGATGAATGGATGGATGAATGGGTTGATGGATGAATGAATGGGTGGGTGGTTGGTTGGATGGATGAGTGACATAAGTGGATGAGTAGATGGATAGATGGGTGGGCAGTTGTGTGGATGGGTAAATGGATGAATGGATGGGTGGATGGATAGATAGAAGGATGGACAAATGGAAGGAAGGATGGATGGATGGATGGATGCATGGGTAGGTGGGTAGATGAGTGGATAAGTGGATGAATAGTAGGGTAGATGGATGGGCAGATATGTGGATGGGTAGATGGATGGATGGATGGATGAATAGTTGGGTATATGGGTTGGCAGATATGTGGATAGGTAGACGGATGAATGGATGGGTGGATGAATGATGGATGGGTGAGTGAATGGATGGGTG
>NC_045450.1:72862718-72872718 GCF_002776525.5 Piliocolobus tephrosceles
GGGTGGATGAATTACAGATGGGTGAGTGAATGGATGGGTGGATGGATGCAGGGATGGTAGAGGTACAGATGGATGGATGGATGGATGGATAGGTAGGTAAGTGGATGAATGGATGCGTGGATGGATGGATAGACGGGTGGCCAGATTCTTGGATGAGTAGATGGATGTTCAGATGGGCAGACGGATGTGTGGGTGGATGGACAGATGGGGTGGGTATGTGGCCTGAACCTCGTTGTTGATGAGGGCACTGTTGATACTCTGAGTTTTTTCCTTTCTATGTTTGGCGTGGGTTCTGGTTCATGACAGCACAATGCCTTCATTGGCCAGATGATTTCATGGTTCTTTATGACTCTGCCAGTGGGGATCACAGGGTCTGGCCATCAGGGCAGTGGGTGAGAAAGCAGGATGAGGTCAGAATAAAGCCCTGAAATCCCCACAGGGAAGCAGCTGGGCTTTGGATTTCTGGGCAGTGGGTCTGTAGTATCCCCTGTGACTGAACAATGCATGAGTCCACTGGAGGCAGGACCAGCAAGAGACACTTTCTGCGGGGCAGGATCACAGTCTACGCCAAACGTGCTTTCCAGATTGGCTCAGGGCCAGGTGGCAGGTCGTGTGCCCCGCCATGCTACGGTCCCGAGGGAGGGCAGGGCCGTCGTGGGCTCATGTGTCTTTTATCCCCCTGCAGGTGGTGTGCCCCGCCATGCCAATGGTCCCAAAGGACGGCAGGGAGGGTCATGGTGGGCAAGTATGCCTTTCATCCCCTGGGTGGCTTTCAGTTGTGTTCAAACCAGAGTGGCCTCGCCCAAAGGCAGAGGCAGCAGGGCTCCTGTGAATGGGCTCAGGGCACCCAGCAGGGCCTGTCTGGCACCATGTGCATTTCCCTGGAATCACCTCCCCAAAAGGCTGCCTGTTGCCTCCCTGTGAAGAGCATGTGCTGCCTGCCCTGGCTCCCAACGCCCAACTCACGCCGCCCCAGGGAGTTGAGGCTTCTCTGGTGCCTCCCAGTCCTCATGCCTTCAACCTGGTGTCCCCGATGGCTGTGAAAGGCTGTTGAAGGAGGACATTGCTGTGGGGTCTGCTGCTCTCTCCTAGGCACCATTTCAGGAGGGCTCACTCGGGCTCAACTTCCAGAAACTGTGGGAACGCAGGGCTCTGCTGTCTGAGGCCTTGCTCAGCCTCTGGGCTCCTGGGCTCTCGGGCGTGAAACAGTTGGCAAGAATCTCTGGGGACTGCTGTGTCCTCTCTGCGGGCCAGGGCTTCAGCACACTAACTTTTTTCCAATTTTTAAATTGTGGTAACATAAGACATACCATCTTAACCACTTTTAAGGTACAGTTCCGTGGGACTCAGTACTTTCTTTATGCTGTGCAACCCTCACCAGCATCCATCTCCTGCACTAATTTGATTCCAAACTGAAAGTGTGTCCCCACTAAACCCCAACTCCCCGCTTTCCCTGCCCCAGCCCGGCCCCGCCTCCTCCTTTCCATCTCTGAGTCTGATGCCTCCGGGAACCTCGTGTAAGTGGGATCCTGCGGCATTTGTCTTTTGGTGCCTGGCTTATTTCAGTCAGTACAAAGCCCCTGAGACTCATCCACGTGGGGTGTGTCAGAATCTCCTTCCATTTTAAGGCTGAGTAGTGTTTTTTAACTTTTAAACCTCTGCACAACCCCAGAAGCCGGGTACTATTGCCACGCACCCTGGGGCCACTGAGGCACACGACGGTGAGGAGGCCGACCCACGTCCCATGGTCACTGCGTGTGGAGCGAGATTCATGACAGGCTGGCCCAGAGCCTGCATTCATTCTGTTTTCCAGCATTTTATCATGAAGAAGTTCAAACATACAGTAAAGTTGAAATAATTTTGCAGTCAACACCCACACACCCACCACCTAAATTCCATTAACAGTGAACTACACTCACTTTGATCAAATCTCCATTCCTGCCTCCCTCCGTCTTTCCCTCCCTCCATCCATCTTATTTTTGGGTCCATTTCAGAAAACAACTGCAGACACAAGCATGATTCACTTTAAACACTTTTGGCTCAATTTCATTAACTAGAGTGCAATCGTTGTTTATGTTTTAAGTGACATTTCCATGAGGTGAAATGCACAAGCCTTAGATGTGTGGTTCACTAAGGTTTGGCAAACGTGAGCGCCGCTCAGCACCCTCCCCAGTCAAGACGTGGAACTGTTCCTACCCCAGGAAGTTCCCTCTCCATTCTTCCCGGCCATCCCTGTCCCTCCTCCACCCCTTGAGGCAACCATTGTCCTGACTGTTTCATCAAAAATAGTTTTTTAGTCCCAGAACTGCATATAAGCCAGAGTCTGCATTGGAAACCACCCATCAATAGCACCACAGGGTAAGGCGCTTTTCAAGGGCTGGGTTTCAGAACCGATACGCCTTTCCTACTCTGTGGATCAGGGTTCTCCAGAGAATCCGAATCATAAATACACACACACACACATATATATAAAATACATATAAATGTATATAAAATATGTAAATATATAATAATTATATATCTAAATCCACAGCATTGATAACAGGTAGCATTATATCTGTAAAATCATTTCTATATGTGTGATTTTTTTTTTTTTTTTTGAGACGGAGTCTCACTCTGTCGCCCAGGCTGGAGTGCAGTGGCGTGATCTCCACTCACTGCAAGCTCTGCCTCCAGGGTTCATGCGATTCTTCTGCCTCAGCCTCCCGTGTAGCTGTGACTACAGGCGCCCGCCACCTCGCCCAGCTAATTTTTGTATTTTTAGTAGAGACGGGGTTTCACCGTGTTAGTCAGGATGGTCTCGATCTCCTGACCTCGTGATCCGCCCGTCTCAGCCTCCCAAAGTGCTGGGATTACAGGCGTGAGCCACTGTGCCCGGCCTATATGTATGATTTTTAGGAGTTTTCTCTTGCAACTGTAGGGGCTGGTGAGCTCATGGTGGCAGGTGCTGGCAGGCAGGACACTCAGGCGGAATCCATGCTGTGGTCTTCAGGAGCAACTCCCTCTTCTCTGGAAAACTGCAGGTTTATTCTTTTTTTTTTTTTGAGCCTGTCATCCAGGCTGGAGTACAGTGGTGCGTTCTTGGCTCACTGTAACCTCCGCCTCCCGGGTTCAAGCGATTCTCCTGCCTCAGTCTCCTAAGTAGCTGGAATTACAGGTACACACCACCACGCCTGGCTAATTTTTTGTATTTTTAGTAGGGATAGGGTTTCATCATGTTGGCCAGGATGGTCTTGAACTCCTGACCTCAGGTGATCCGCCCACTTCAGCCTCTCAAAATGCTGGGATTACAGGCGTGAGCCCCTGCGCCCAGCTCACAGGTTTGTTCTTCAGGCCTGCCATTGACCAGATGGCTCCCCGCATTGCAAGAGGAATCTCCTTGACTCCGGCAGCTGGTTGCTGATGCCAACCGCATCCACCTGGCATCCGCACCGCGGTGTCTAGGCTGCTGCTTGACCGCCACTGCCCCAGCCTGCCGAGTGCCATGTTAGATTTCCCTCCCGCACTGGACGCCTGCAAGTTGCCACCTCCTGCCCTGGCCCTGGTTAGGGATGTGGTGGGGAGGTTTCCAGGTGGGGGAGGGCAGGACCCACAGACCCAGCCCCGGGGGAGCCCTGAGTCCGTCTCAGGAGCCGCTCTGCTGCGTTTCCTCATCTCTTTGGTCATGGGGGCGCCCATCCGGGGCACAGCTGCAAACGGGGGGTGGGTGTGGCCACCAAACCCCCTCCTCCGGCTGCTGGAAGAGTGGCTGTTGTGTGACAGAGGGATTCTCTGCCCTGCTTCCCAGGACGAACCGCTCCTTACAGCGGATGATCTGATGAGGTTTTAATGAGAATAATGTTGGCGTCGAGGAAGGAAGAATCCAGCAGTGTTTTGATGTCAGCCAGGCGTCTTGGACACGGCCCCCCCCCCACACATTTGGAATCTGGCACGACCTGTCATACAGTTTGGCCGGCGGGTCCCCCTCCGCCCGCTTCGCGATGAACCCCATGTGCGTTTCCAGGGAGACGTGAGCCATGTGTCCCTGATTCATTTACACTCCGTTCATCAAAACACAGTTTTGTAAGAGCTAATTGGCGCCGGGGTAGCCTTTCAAATCTTTTTTATAAGTCTCTTACCATCTCTCTAGTTTTGAGCCAAGTGTTAACAGAACCTCAACTTCAAAAGACTGAAGTTTGGTCCGAAACGCCGAGTGCGGGTGTCTGAGGGGTACTGAACTTGGCCCAACATTTTCTGCTGATTTTAGGCTGAGCAAAGCCAGGCAGTTGGGAAAGACGCTGGAACCTAGGCAAAGTTAACTGGGTTTTTTTCCCCACATGTTTTCTAGGTTGACAACAGCCTTGAGCTGGGAATTCCGTGGCCTCCCTGTCACCTGCCCGCTGTGGGCCTGGGCTCACTCATGTGCGATTGTGACCTTGTGTGGCTCGCTCATGTGCGATTGTGACCTTGTGTGAGGTCGCTCATGTGCGATTGTCACCTTGTGTGGGGTCGCTCATGTGCGATTGTGACCTTGTGTGATGTCGCTCATGTGCGATTGTGACCTTGTGTGGGGTCGCTCATGTGCGATTGTCACCTTGTGTGAGGTCGCTCATGTGCGATTGTCACCTTGTGTGGGGTCGCTCATGTACGATTGTCACCTTGTGTGGGGTCGCTCGTGCGATTGTCACCTTGTGTGGGGTCGCTCATGTGTGATTGTGACTCTGTGCAGGTTCAAGAGGTGTCCGGGCAACTTCTTTCTTTTTAGTAGTCGCTTTTCTCCTGCCAAAGAATGGGGCTTAGAGAAGTCATTTTGTCTGCATCTCCTCTCCAGAACAGTCTGTTTATCTGTGCATTCATTCACCGGCTTCTTTAATCATTTGTATTGCACACCTGCCATTTGGCAGGCACCGGGGCGAGGGCTGGGCTTCAGGGATTAGCAAACGGCACTGTGGGAGGCCTTCTGCAGAGCAACGTGGGAGCTGACAGCTAAGCAGAAAAATAAGACTCTGAGGCTGGGCTTTGTGGTGGCTGCGCCTGTAATCCCAGGGCTTTGGGGGGCCAAGGCGTGAGGATTGCTTGAGCCTAAGAGTTTGAGACCAGCCTGGACAACACAGTGAGACCCCACCTCTACAAAAAATAAGAATTAGAATCTGAAAGGGCAGGAGGGGGCCTCCTTGTGTGTGGTAGGGAGGATGCCATCTGGAAGGATGTGAGGAGGGGGACAGGATGAACATTCAGGTCAGGGGACAGAGTGTTAGGGTCCCTGGGACACCAGGGGACGGGCCAGAAGTATGTGCAGCTGTGGGTGGGAGGGGCAGCCGTGAAGAGCGTGGGGAGGAGGACAGGGCCCAGCTCACGCATGACTGCCATGTGGCAGAGGGATGAGGTGACGTTGATGCAGGAGAATGTACCCGTTGTTGTTGCTGAAGTCAGGTTTGCTGGTATGTAATCTATGTCGGTAAAATCCACAGTTTCAATTGCTGCTCTCTGAGTTTTGGTGAATGTGTACAGTTGTGTGACCAACATGGAAATGGAGGTGCAGGATGCTCTGTCACTCCCCCAGACTCCCTCGTGCCCTGGGAGTCAGCCCCTCCCCTGAACCAGCCTCTGGCCGCCCCCCTCTGATTTCTGTCCTGGAGACGATTTTGCCTGTTCCAGAACGTCATCGAGGTGGAGTTCTCCAGTACGCAACTTTTCACCTACCACAGTGCATTTGGCAATCCAGGTTGCAGCCTATCTCCATCTTTCTTAGTCCTAAGTTGAGCCCGGGGTTTAGAGGCACCAGCTGTGGTGGTCAATCCACCTGCCGAAGGACG
This sequence comes from Piliocolobus tephrosceles, assembly GCF_002776525.5. Lineage (NCBI taxonomy): Eukaryota > Metazoa > Chordata > Mammalia > Primates > Cercopithecidae > Piliocolobus > Piliocolobus tephrosceles. The sequence goes on from NC_045450.1 coordinate 72,868,514, forward strand.
TTTGGACTGATTCTGGGTCTGCCGATTGGACACAGAGCTGTTGTGTGCCTTTGTGCCCAGGTCCTTCATGCTCACGTTGGCCGTCTGCCCCTCTGTCCCAGCACCCAGCCAGTGTTCCAGGAGTGTGTTTAAGGACTTTGGCGTGTGCATATTGAACAAACCCTTCTCCAGAATGGCCGTGCCACATTCCCACCACTGGTGCATGAGGGTTCCCGTGGTTCATCAGCCTCTGGCACATGGGCCCACCAGTCTCTCTGGGGTTGGCCCTGCCAGTGGGGTGCAGTGGCACCTGGCTGGGGTTCTGAGATGCATTTCCCGAGTGACTAGTGGTGTTGTATACCTTCCATGGACTTCAGCTGCTGTTTTTAGGATGCATTTATGGGGGGCGTGGTGCAGAGAGCACAGGCTGGAGGAGGACAGAGCGCCCGAGTCCCACTTGTGGCTGCTGACTGGCTGTGTGACTGTGGGTGAGTCACTTAACCTCTCTCAGCCTCACTTCCTATCACTGTGTTTCTTTTCTACCTTTATCTAAAGAGGTATATTTGACAAATGGAAATTGAATAGACTTAAGGCGTGCAATGTGAAGCTTTGGTGTGCATATACACTGCCGAATGATTACCACAATCCAACTAATTGTCACATCCATCGCCCCACAGTGACCTTTGTGTGGTGAGAACGCTTAGGACCTGCTCTTCTCAAATTTCACATACGCAATCGATTATTCTGAACTGAAGTCAGGCTGTGCATTAGATCCCCAGGACATAATCACTGTACAACTGAAAGTTCTCACTCATTGATGGACCTCTGTGTTCCCTCCCTGTTCCCAGCCCCAGCAACCACAGCTCTACTCTCTGCTTCAGTGAATTCAACTTTTTTAGATTCCACATGTAAGTGAGGTGGTGCAGTGTTTGTCTTTCTGCACCTGGCTTATTTTGCTTGGCACGACGTCCTCCAGCCTCCTCCACGTCATCACAGATGACAGGACTGCCTTCTTTTTAAAGGCTGTAGTGTGCTCTGTCATGTCTGTCCCACGCCCTGCTTGTCTGCTCGTCTGCCGAGCAACCCTTGGGATGGTTCCTTTCTTGGCTGTTGTGAGCAGGGCCAACACGTCTCGATGATGTACTGACTTCCTTTCCTTTGCATAGGTACCCGCTGATGGGATTGCAGGATCATATGGCGGTCTTATTTTTCATGTTTTGAGGAACCTGCATACTGTCCTCCCTGAAGGCTGTGCTAACTGACCTTCCCCACACTGTGAGCAAGTGTTGCCGCTCCACAGCCAGTGCCGGGGTAGCGGGGGCCAGCCGCACTTCCCCGGGCTGCTGCGAAGGCCAGGGTCCAGGCACAGGAGGGGAAGTGCGTCGCAGTTCAACACTCACCCCAGGACAGCCTCTAGGAGTCCAGCGTGGTAGGAGTACAAATGTCTCTCTCTCTCTCTTTTTTTTTTTTTGAGATGGAGTCTCGCTCTGTCTTCCAGGCTGAAGTGCAGTGGTGCTATCTCCACTCACTGCAAGCTCCGCCTCCTGAGTTCACGCCATTCTCCTGCCTCAGCCTCCCAAGTAGCCGGGACCACAGGCGCCTACCACCACGCCCGGCTAATTTCTTGTATTTTTAGTAGACACGGGGTTCCACCATATTAGCCAGGATGGTGTCGATCTCCTGACCTCGCGATCCGCCCGCCTCGGCCTCCCAAAGTGCTGGGATTACAGACGTGAGCCACAGCGCCTGGCCACAAATGTCTTTTAAACATACATTTATCTAAATTCAAAAGAGAAGCTAATTTTAAAGAAATACGTTAAATGAATAACAAGGTAGGCATTTACCGAGGAAGGCATTTAACAAGGTAGGCATGATGGAGATTTGGCAAAAGTCATGAGGGTGCGCATGTGAGTGAGGTTCGGGAATCCCTGGAATAATGCCAAGTGCCTTGGCCTGTTCCAGCTCCAGCTCCAACCCAGGTAGTGGTGGTCCATCTGCGACCTGTTCCAGGAGCATGTTGAGAATTCGAAGTGATCGCTGCCCCCAGGTGCTTGCCTAGGAACACCTGGAGTCGTGTGGAGCATGTTTCAGAGATTGCATCCCAGGAGCTCAGTGTGAGAACTTGCTCCTGATGGTGCCACCCCAGGCCCAGCCTGCCCTGCTGCATCTCAGAAAGCTCCTGAAGCAGGAACCCTACCTTTCTGCCAGGATGACACAGGCAAAGAGTGTCAGGCTCACAATCTTGGCTTCAGATACACACACGCAAAAATAATCACATTCTTAAGTCCTATTATCAGGTACTGTGTCTCCATGATCTCCGATGAATAGTCCCAAATGTTAGCTTATGAAAAATGCGCAGACTCCGTGGTTAAATATGGACATTGTAGAGAGTTTATAAATGGGTGGAAGACCCATCACTGCATTACCCTGGGGAGAAGTGGCCTTTTTCCTGAGATCGTGTCCTTCCTGCTGTTTGACGGAATGACAGTGACAGTAGAGGGTGATGTATTTGTTGGGGTTAGTCTTTAAAATGTGGAAATAAGAAAAGAATTTGTTCAAAAAACTCAAAATTTTACTGCTATTTGGACACCTGGTTCTGGCTAATATGGGGTAACAGGAATGGGGATTCACCCTCCTGTTGCTGTAAACTACTAGAAAAGTGGATGAAGTATTCAGAGCATCATGTTCAGACACTGGACAACAGATAGATAGCTCAAGACTGTGATCCCTGTGAGAAAGGACACAAGTGTCCCATGGAGATGCCAGCTCACTGCGGTGAGGGGAGAGGAGATCACGGTGGCCATCTCGTTGAGTAGAGGAGCTAGAAATGAGTTCAGGGAGGGCAAATAGCGAGAACCAGAGGGAAGAGGACTGGAGAGGAAAGCACTGCCCAGAGAGAATGCCAGAGATCTGCAGAGAGGGCCCCCAAGGTTTTGGCTAAGCACTGATCTGTGTGTGCGTGTGAAGAAACTGCTGAAGGCTGGGGAAAGAGCCACCCGAAAGCAGCAGGCAGAACAATACTTGGAGCTCACACAGGGTGGGGGACAGTGTGTGTTCCCACCAGCCAGGGTGGAAAGACTTTATACTATGAGAATCCTCAGAAGAGTGTTGCCTGAGAAATGGTGGTAAATTAGCCGTAGCCTAAGGCTGCTTTGGACCCACCCTGACAACATTTAAAAGTAAGCCTCAGAGAGATCGAACTGATTCCAAATAACTTAATTGCACACCAGCATAAAGTCCAACACTATTCAAAGGAGTACATCAAAAGCCAGAAATCAACAGTGAATATTCACGATGTCTCTGGCATTTGGTCAAAAATAACCAGATATGCAAAAAAAAGTTCCATAATTGGAGGTGGGAGTGGGGGTGAGAATCAATCATAAGTGACAGATGATGAAATTCACAAAGATGCTAAACGGCTATTAAAAATGTTTTCCACGTGTTCAAGAAGGAGGACGAAAACGTGGTCATGTAAGGAGAGAAACGAAGCATATAAAAGGTCACAAAAGAAACTTTTAGAGATAGAAATTGAATACCTGAAATGAAAAGTATGCTGGATGGGATTCACAGAATAGAAGAAAAGATCGTTGAGTCTGAAGCTAGAGAAACTATAGCTATAGCTACAGAAACTGTTTGAATCAAAGCAGAGAAAAAAGTCTTAAAAAAAAAAAAAAAGGCCAGGCACAGTGGCTCAGGCCGAGGTGGGCGGATCATGAGGTCAGGAGATCAAGCCACCCTGGCTAACATGGTGAAACCCCATCTCTACTAAAAATACAAAAAATTAGTTGGGTGTGGTGGCAGGTGCCTGTAGTCACAGTTACTTGGGAGACTGAGGCAGGAGAATGGCATGAACCCTGGAGGCGGAGCTTGCAGTGAGCCAAGATCATGCCACTGTGCTCCAACCTGGGTGACACAGCAAGACACCATCTCAGAAAAAAAAAAAAAAAGAGTGAAAAAGAAAAACAAAAAACAGGACATGGGTGACCTGTGGGATAATATCAAATCATTGTGCCTATGTGTAACTGAAGATCTAGAAAGAGAAGAGAGGCAGGGACAGAAAAATGTTTTGAAGAAATAATGGCCAAACATTTTTTGAATTTATTGGAAAGGATAAACGCACAGATCTAAGAAGCTTGATAAATCCCATGTAGAATAAATACCAGAAAAACCACATCAAGGCATATTGTAAACAAATTTCTGAAAGCCAGTGATAAAGAGAAATCTTA
>NC_045450.1:72874661-72943063 GCF_002776525.5 Piliocolobus tephrosceles
ATCTATCTATCTATCTATCTATCTATCTATCTATCTATCTATCTATCTATCTATTTATCTGTCTGTCTATCTAATCTATCATCTATCTGTAGTTGATCTTTGAACAACATGGGTCTGAACTGCAGGGTCCACTTATAGGTGGATTTCCTCCCACCTCTTCCAGCCCTGGGACAGCAAAACCAGTCCCCTCTTCTTCCTCCTCTGCCTCAGCCTACCCAACATGAAGATAATGAGGATGTTGACCTTTACAATGATCTACTTCCACTTAACCAATAGTAAATATCTTTTCTCTTCCTTATGATTATAATATTTTTCTCTAGCCTTATTGTAAGAATATAGTATGTAATACATATACAAAATATGTATTAATAACTATTTCTGTTATTGGTAAGGCTACTGGTCAACAGTAGGCTATTCATAGTTAAATTTCTGGGGAGTCAAAGGTTATTTGCAGATTGCCAACTGTACAAAGGCTGTCACCACAACCCCTGCATTATTCAAGGGTCAACCGTGTGTGTGTGTGTGTGTGTGTGTGTGTACACATGTGTGTAAATGAAGTAGGCTTATGTCATTGTGAGGGCTGTCTGCAAGTATGAACAGGGGTTGACATGACATAGACACAAGCCAGAGCCGTTGTTCATAGGAGGAATTTCTTCTTTCCCTTGGTAAAGGCTTCGTGAGCTTTTAAGATCTTCTGACTGATTAAGTCAGGCCCTCCCAGGATAACTCCCCTACTTAACATGGACCGATTATAGACTTCAACAATGCCTACAAAATCCCTGCACAGCAGCACCTAGAATAGATTTTGACTGGGTGACTGGGAATGTAATCTCACCAACAGATACATCGGAAAATCATCACAGCCCTCTGTCAACAACTGATAGAATCAGCAGACAGAAAGTCAGTAACGTATAGAAGACTTGAAGAACATTACCAATCAGCTTTACTTAATTGGCACTTACAGAAAACTTCCTCTAACCACAGAATAAACATGGAACATTCATCAAGGTGGACTAGATTCTGGGCCATGAAATAGATCCCAATACCTTAAGAAGATTAAAATCACACAAAATATGTTTTCTGACGACAAGAGGGTTAATTTAACTAGACATCAGTAACTGAAAGATGTCTGGAGACCACCTAAATATTTGAAATTAAAGAACACACTTCTAAATAACTCATGTTTCAAAGAATAAATCACTAAGAAAATTAGAAAATATTTGGAACTGCATGAAAATGGAAATGCAATCCATCACACTGTGTAGAGTGCAGGTAAAGCCGCACTTCAGAGGGAAATGCATAGCATTCAATGCTTACGTTAGAAGAGAAAAAGGTCCCAAATCAATTATCACCTTGAGAAACTAGAGAGAGAAGAGCAAATGAAACTCAACAACCAGAAAGGAGAAGAGAATAAAAGGAAGAATCAATGAAGCAAAAACAGAGGAAATCCGTTTCAATGGTCCTTTTAATTCCGGAGTTGGAGGACGCTGCCCTGATCTATGATGATCTAGGAATTATCTTACCTAAATTTGTATGATTATCCTTCCTAAGTCATAGATGACAAATAGGCTCAGAAACACCAGGTGGCTAGTGTGTGGTGAAGCTAGGACTCAAACACAGGCCGTCTTGCTTGTTGAAGTTCCCACCTGCCTTCTGCCACACCAGGGCTACTCCACTCCCAGAGGGCTGGGGGATCTCAGCCTGATAGCCTGAGGATATCTGGCACCCTGCACCCACCATAGCTCATAAAATGCTTCCATTCGATGGGGATCCTGAGTTATTAGTACCAGACTGCACAGAGCTCACAAGTTCCAGCCTTCTGTCCGTCATCACGCAGGGCCTCCTGCTCTCCACCCTGGGATGCTTTTGTCTTGGGAGATGCCAGAGTGAGCTGACATCACTGGCGCTGCTCCTCGAGGCCATCCACCCAGAGATGTGCAGTGCAGGGAACATGATGGATTGGACCTGGGCCTAGGGGAGCTGGCTAGTTCGCCCGCGTGCTTTCCATCAACATTTCAGAGGCGTCAAAGAATTTGTTCTGCAGTGCCAAGGAACTTGGCCAGGCCTGGCCAGGCCGTGCCTCCAGCCCCTGCCAGGAGCTTCTTCACTAGGGCGTTGGACAGCAGAGAGGCGATGGCAGCCTCCACACACCATCCTCTGTCCCATGATTAAAGAGCTGCTACAAAAAGTCTCAATCTTGAAACTCAAAGAAATAGAAAAAAAAAATGAAGGTGGAGAAAGTTGTTATCAGGATGACCACGTTTGTCCCTGGCAGGTTGCTAAGCTGCCTGTGGTGGGTTGACCCATGGCCTGCCGGCCCACATACAGCCCCGGCCTCTGCCACAACCCCCAACGCCCAGTGCAGATTCTGGCTCACTCATCTGCTTTGCAGTAAGTTTGGGTCAAAAGAGGCCTTGAGAGAAGAGACAGCCCAACCCAAACGGATGCTGCACCAAACACATATGGGATCGTAAATGCTGAAATGACGGATTCTTTCGTCCCACCTTGAAAGTTTTGGCACGGCGGGGCATCCCGGGAATGGGATGGGCTTTTCCCAGGTCATAGAAACCTCGAGGCAAAGGAGAAGGCATCCGTGCACGTCTCTGGTGACTGACTGACAGGTGATAATGTTTGACTGACAGGTGATAATGTTTGACTGGAGCAGAAACATTTCTGGACTAATTCACCCCTTCGCTCATCTGGATAGAAAAAGAGGGGTGTGCCGGGGAGGGAGAGAGTGAGAAAATAGAAGTGGATCAAGGGGACCGGAGCTGAACTCGTGTGCCAAACTATACACACCGCAGGCCTGACTTTCACCACGCAAATGCAAGGTTGAATCAGGCACAACAAATCCAAATGCTATTTACTGAAGGCTGGAGGTGTCCAGGCTCTTGTGGTTTGTGGAATGCTCCCCTCCTCCCCACCCTGCTCCCGACTCTCCCGGTCCTCATCCCCCACTGGCAAATGAACTTGCTTTTCCTTCCATGCAAGTCCATTGAAATCAGGATATTAGTTATATTTGAAGTGACATGTTCTAAAGTTACTCAGAAAGAAAAAGGTATCAGTTTTCCATCAAGGCACTTCCCATCCCAAACATGGTCCTGGGGATGTTCCCCTGACACCAAAACCAGCAGACCCTGCCTGTGGCTCCCCGGCCAAGACCAGGCTCAGCCAAGGCTTGGCCTGGCTTTTCTGTTGTATCAGAGTGAACCTCGCTTACCAGATTCCTCCTGCATTTAAACCGGGCCTCGTATTTTTTTGTTTTGAGGCAGGGTCTCACTCTGTTGCCCAGGCTGGAGTGCAATAGCGTGATCTTGGCTCACTGCAACCTCCACCTCCTGGGTTCAATCGATCCCCCTGCCTCAGCCTCCCAAGTAGCTGGGACTACAAGCATGCGCCACCATGCCAGTTATTTTTTTTTGTATTTTTAATAGAGATGGGATTTCACCATGTTGGCCAGGCTGGTCTTGAACTCCTGACCTCAGGTGATCCACCCACCTCAATCTCCCAAAGTGCTGGGATTACAGGTGTGAGCCACCGCGCCCGGCCTGCCTCGTACTTTTGAGGCGGTGTTGACTCCTGCAATCTGTAGCTTTGTAAGCTCCCCATCCGAATCTCAGGCACATTTGACTTTTTCAGTCTCATAGGAGTGCTATCCTTAGTCCATTGATCAAACTGCTGAGAGCAGTCCGTGGCCTGCCTGCCTGCACATGTCATGACCTGTGAAGCAGAATTGGAGATGAGAGGAGAGGACCTGGGCTGGAACGTCGGCAGGAGAAGATCCCGCAAACGGAACTGAGAGAGGGGACGGAGAAGGAGGAAGGTTTGAGAGTGGGGAGGGGAGCTGAGGAGCGCTTTGGTAAAAGCACCTGAAGACCAGGAGGAGGGGAAGGAGGGGAGCTGCAGGTTATGAATGGGGACAGGTTATGAACGGGGACAGGTTATGAATGGGGCACTCTGGCGTTCTGAGAACTGGGCACAAGGGCACCAGGCCCTAAGTGAGTTCTGCTCCAGGGTGGCCGGGCCCCTCCCGAGAGCACTGACGTCCAACAGGAGCATCACTGGCCACCGCCTCCCACAAGAGGACACTTTGATTTGCCAGAGAAGGGCGGAGTGGGAGATGACTTTGTCTCAGCATCTTGCCTCGTTTTCCTCTATCCAGAAGTTTGTTTTTAAGGAAGGTTAAGCTTGTTGCGTTGGAAAAGCAAAAAATAATATTTTGTGAAATAAATGTTTGTTTTGTGCAGACTTAGGCCTTCCCACATACTGGTTTTTCTGGAAGAGGAGACACAACCACACCTGGGGTGAGGAGAAGAGAGACGCAGTCACTCATTCATTCAGGAATCATCTTTGAGTTGAAACTGCAGTCTCCTCTTGGCCAAAGGGAGGGTGCTGACCCCCTTCCCCCGGACGCCCTTGCGCTTTCAGGATCCTCTTTCATGGGTTTCTGCAGAGTCGCTGGGTCAGAGCCCGTACGTGGGCCATGAGGACTTTTCCTTTGCACCCCAACACATTTCTACCCATCCTCCCTGCGCCGCCACCCCTAAGACGGGCGTGTGATCCTGTGGGTGGGTGCGTGGCCCGTGTGTGTAATTTTGCAATAGGGCTTATGACAAAGTTACAGCTTTAGCTTCATGGTCTGTCATGACATGATGTTCTACCACTTCACATACATGTAGGAACCTCACAGCAGCACCTGCACTTCCTCCCTCCCATCCTTGGTACTATAATTCTCAGAGTGGGCCCTGGATCCGCAGTGTAAGCATCGCCTGGTGCTGTGGTTTGGACGTGTGTCCCCTCCACGTCTCATGTTGAAATGTGTCCCCAGTGTTGGAGTGAGGCCTACGGAGAAGGGTTTGGGTCAAGGGGCAGATCCCTCAGGAATGGCTTCCTGCTGACCCCACCTCCCAGTCATGAGCGGGCCCTTGTTCGATGAGTTCCCGCATAAGCCAGGTGTTAAAAGAGCGCAGCCCCTCCCTCCAGCTTCCTCTCCCGCTGTGCCCTCTGCACACACGGCTCCCCTTCGCCCCCCACCCTAAGTGGGAGCAGCCTGAGGCCCCACCAGAAGCAGATGCTGATGCCATACTTCTTGTACAGCCGGCAGAACTATGAGCCAAAGCAACCGCTTTTCTTTAGAAATTACCCGGCCCCAGGTGTCCCTTGATGGCCACACACATGGACACCTGTGAACTTGCCATCAATTCAGATTCTCAGGCCCCACCCAGACCTGCTGAATCAGAAACTCCGGCAGGGGCCTGGGAGTCTGCCTTTTACCAGGAACCTGTGTGATTCCCATACAGAGTTTGAGAATTTCTGGTCTTGGGAACTGTATGCTTTAAATGGGTGTATTTTATGTATGTGGATTCTATCTTTAAAAAGATATCAAAAGACAGACAAAAAGATAATTGACTACCTGAAGCAAAGATGGGAAAAGTGTATTGTGAGGTTTGTAACATGCAGAAGCGAGTCTGTGGTAATAACAGTACCAAGGATGGGAGGGAGGAAGTGCAGATGCTGCTGTGAGGTTCCTACATGTATGTGAAGTGGTAGAACATCGTGTCATGACAGACCGAGAAGCTAAAGCTGTAACTTTATCATAAGCCCTATTGCAACCATGAAGGTCTACACTAAAAGGTATAACAAATAAGACAATAGTGAAGATAAAAGGAAATTTAAAAAAGTACTCAGCAGCTCTGCCTATGGAATAGCCATTGTTTTATTCCTTTAATTTCTTAATAAATTGGCTTTCACTTAAAAAAAATCCAATGGAAGGAAGAAAATAGGAAAAATTATTTAAAAAGAACAGATGAGACAAATAGAAAATAAGTGTCAAGGTGGTAGATTTAAATTCAACTTTCCGATAAAAAGATCCAGATTCTTAGGTTGGGTAGGTATAAAAACAAGATCCAACTCAACGCTGTCTGTAAAAAAAATTAACATAAAAACATAAGTAGATTGAAAGTAAAAGGACAGAAAGAGTTATATTCTGAACTATTAAAAGAAAGCTGCGGCAGAGATGTTAATATCAGATAAAATAGACATCAGAACAAGGAATATTACCAGAGATGAATAGATACATTATATGATCATAAAAGTGCCATTCTGGCTGGGTGCAGTGGCTCATGCCTGTAATCCCAGCACTTTCGGAGGCTGAGGCGGGCAGATCACCTGAGGTCAGGGGTTCAAGACCAGCCTGGTGAACATAGTGAAACCCTGTCTCTACTAAAAATATGAAAAAATTAGCCGGGCATGGTAGTGGGTACCTGTAATCCCAGCTACTCAGGAGGCTGAGGCAGGAGAATTGCATGAACCCAGGAGATGGAGGTTGCAGTGAGCCATCATGGTCTCACTGCACTCCAGCCTGGGTGACAGAGTGAGATTCTGTCTCAATAAATAAATAAAAAATAAATAAATAAATAAATAAATAAATAAAACATAAATAAACAAAAGTGCCATTCTGTAGGAAAATATAGCAATTGTAAATATGCTTGCACCTAACAGCAGAGTTTCAAAACACATGGATCACAAAGTAAAAGAAAAATGGAAAAATCACTGAGTATCGCTGCAGACTTTAATACTCCTCCAATATTCCTCTCTGTAAGTTACAGAACAAACAGACAGGAAACCAGTAAGGATATAGAACCCTGAATCACAATATCATCCAAATTGACTGCTTTGACATTTATTAAGCAATACTTTCAATATTAGCAGAATACACACTTTTGTTTGTTTGTTTGTTTTTGAGACAGAGTCTCGCTGTCGCCCAGGCTGGAGTGCAGTGGCGGGATCTTGGCTCACTGCAAGCTCCGCCTCCTGGGTTCAAGCAAATCTCCTGCCTCAGCCTCCTGAGTATCTGGGACTACAGGCGCCCGCCACCACGCCCAGCTAATTTTTTGTGTTTTCAGTAGAGACGGGGTTTCACCATGTTAGCCAGGATGGTCTCGATTTCCTGACCTCGTGATCCTCTTGCCTCAGCCTTTTTTCACAAATGTACATGGAGCACTCACCAAGACAGACCATATTCCAGGCCATAAAACAGATCTCAAGAAATTTTAAAAAGTGAAATTATGTGAAATACGTGACCACAACAGAATTAAGCCAGGAATTAATAGTATGTCTCTTCAAATATTCGGAAGTTAAAGAACATATTTTAAAATGACTCATAGATCAAAAAATCCAAAGAGAAATTAGAAAAAAGTTTAATTGAGCAAAAAAGAAAATACACATGACAATTTGTAGGTGCTGTCAAGGCAGTGCTTGGAAGAACATTTATAGTATTAAATGTACATATGTGAAAAGAAGAAAGTTATCAAATCAGTAATATAAGCTTCTACCCTTAAAAGCCGAGAAAAGGAAGAGCACAATACAAAGTAAGCAGAACGAAGAATATGATAATTAATGATCAAAGCAGAAAGACTGTAAACAAAGTCAGAATGTCACTCTCATCACTCCTATTAACCCTGTGCTAGAGGTTCTAGCTACTGAAATAAAGCCAGGAAAAGAAGTAAAAGGCACGCAGGTTGGAAATAAGACATAAAATTGCCTTTATATACACTCAACATGATCATCTAGGTAGAAAATCCTAAACAGTCTACCAGAAAATATGTAAGAGTTTATAAATTTAGCAAAGTTGCTGGACATAAGGTTAATGTATGAAAACCAATTGTATTTCCATATACTAGCAGTGGACAATACGAAATTGAATTTAAAAGCAATATTCACCATAACATCACAAACATGAAATACTTAATGATAAATCTTACAAAATGTGTGCAAAATTTGTTTACTTAAAACTATTAAGATGTTGATGAGAAAAAATACAAGAAGACCTAAATAAATGGAGAGATGTACCAGGTTCATGGATTTGAGGACTCAGTATTGTTAAGATGTAAATCCCTGCAAACTGAGCTATAGATCCAACGGAATCATGATCAATCATCGGGCTTTTTTTTTTTTTTTTTTCGTTTTAGAAACTACAAGCTAATTCTTAACTTATACGAAAATGTGAAGGCACTTAAATAACTCACACAAGTTTGAAAGAGAAAATCTTCCAAATCTTCCTTGGAAGATTCACACTTGATTTTTGCAAGAGGTACAATAATGCCCCTGTGATCAAAACAGTGTGATATTGTCATAAGGACAGACGTGTCGGTCAACAAAGCAAAATAGAGTCTTGGAAATAGACGCATGTATATACGGTCAATAGATTTTTTTCAACAAAGTGCCCACGTAACTTGACGGGATAAAGACAGTCTTTCCAACAAGTGATTCTGGAATAGCTGGACATAAGTCTCCAAAAACAGAGAGAAACGAATCTCAACTTATACCTTGCATTAAATACAAAATCTAAATCACAATGGTTGTAGACCTAAAGGTAAAATTTAAAACCATAAAACATCTAGAAGAAAACAAAAAACTGCTTTGTGATAATTTGATAGTCAGATTCTTAGATAGCATACAAAAACATGACCCTAAAAGAAAACATATGGACAAACTGAACTTTATCAAAATTAAAAGCCTCTGCTCTTTAAAGACATACTTAAGAAAATGAAGAGACAAACCACAGACCAGAAGAAAGTATTTACAAAACACATTTCTGATAGAGGACTTGTACCCTCCATATTTAACTCTTAGAACTCAATACTAAGAAGACAAATATAATCCACTCAAAAGTAGGTAAAATACTTGAAATAACACATGAAATCATACCTCAGATGTTTAATAAGATGTTTAACATCACTAGTCATGAGGGAAATTAACATTTAAAGCATTATGAATCACCAATGCGCATCTACTAGAATGGCTAACATAAGAAAAAACAAATAAAAGAAAAACAGAGAATGCCAGGTGCTGACGAAAATGCAGTGGGTCTGGAGTCACGGGCATTGCTGGCGGGAGCGGAAAACGGTGCCGCCATTTGGAAAACAGTTGAGCTGATGAGTTGAACATACCTTTAACACAGGCTCCAGCAATCCCACTCTCAGAGAAATGAAACCTCACGTCCCCGCCAAACCTGCACGCGAATGTCTAAAGTTGCTTCACTCACAACAGCCCACATGCCCATCCACAGACAAACACGTGAACAACTGTGGTGCCTCCACCTGTCCCACAACCTACAACTCAGCAGTGCCGAGGGCAGGATGCTGGTGCCACCGCACGGGTCCTCCAAAGCCTGCTTCAAAGTGAAGGAAGCCAGACACAAAAGGCTCCATCCTGTAGGAGTCACTCACAGGACAATTCTAGAGGAAGCAAAGCTATAGGACTGAGGAGAGATAGGTGGTTGTTGGGGGCCGGGAAGGGGCCTGACTGCAGAGGGGCAAAATGTGGGCTGCTTCTATCGGGGTGGAAGTGCCCCACTCTAGACGTTTACCAAGTCGTCGGCTGTACATTGAAAAGGGGTGAGCCTTATGTGTGTACATGATACCTCAATAAACCTGACTTGTAAAAGTAGCATGCGAAGCCATTAGCCCAGGACCCGGCCACAGGAGGAGGTGCACAGTGAAAAGGAGACCCCGCTGGGCCCACCTTGCCTGGTGGGTGGGACAGGGAGGCGTCCTTGGAGAAGGCGGCCCATGAGCTTGGGGGAGGGAGGTCCTCTAGGGAGTGGGGAGAGCCCAGCCAAAGGTGGGAGGTGGAAGCTGGCTGGGAGGTTGGGGATTGGGAGACGGGAGGGAGGTGGGCCTCCTGCGGAGAGGCGAAATGTAGGTGAGCCCACTGTGGTGGCAGGCAGTGGGCCAGGAGTATAGATTGGGGTCTGTGGGAAGCACTTGGAGTCGGAGCAGAGCTTTGTGGGCACCAGTCACAGGCTTGAGCTGTCCGTCTTCCTCAGGCAACACTGCTGTGGCTCAGACACATCCCCAAGCCCTCTCCTGCATGCGATGGGCGTGCCGCGGCGTCTCAGCAGCCCTAACACAGGCCAGCTCGTTGGGAGCCGAGATGCCCTGTGCTCGGCAGAGGCCCCGACTGCTTTGGTACATCAGAGACCCTCTGGCCCCTCCTCTGGATTTGTCATGGATAGGAAAACAGGTCTCCAGGCCTGCTAGGACTGCTAGGGAACGAGGGCAGGCGACAGCTGGGTGAGCAGAGCGTGGAAGGGGGTCCCAGCTCTGTGCTACTGGGAGCTCCAAGCCCCTGGGGCCATGGGTGGGGAAGAACTGGTGTGGTCAGGGGCAGCGGGGACACAGAGACTTACCACAGGGACACTCGCGCCCCTTCCCGCCCTCACCCTCCAGCTCTTCCCCATGCCCCGCCTGGGTGCCAGTCTCTCGAGGCGCCATGCTTTCTCTGAGGCGATGTTTGGTGTCCATCTTACCAGATGCCATGATATGGTTGCCCAGCCTACACCTGCTGAGGGGTGCAGCCCCTCACTGCTCCAGCCTCTTCCCAGAGCACCCGTTCCCCTCCAGCCCGTCTGCCTGGGGCTCTTCTTTGTCACCCTGGCGCTTTCCCAGCTTTCTGTTCCTACTGAGAAGGAGGGACACGGAGGTGCTAGACTCCAAAGGGTGGCAGCTGGCCTCACTTCCACACAAGGCTCACCAGCATGGGGAGCTCAGCCACGTTTGGGAAGGAGCCAGGCACTTGTGTCTTCGTCTACCTCACTGCTACTTAAAGCTCAGCCATTGTGAAGCAAACTTTCATTTTCCCAAAGATGCCCACCCTCCCTTCCGCTCTGGATGGCGGAGCTCTTTGGCCCACCAGGGTGGCATGTGGGAATGGGCGTGATGCTGGTGTGCCCAGGCCAGGTGCGGTGGCCAGAAGACTCAGCAAGGGCTAGAGGTGGGAAGAAGAGGTGGTGAAAAGAGCCCTGCAGGCGTTAGGGCCGGCCAACAGCGTTGGAGGGAGCCTCGACTTTGAGGCGCGCAGGAGAAGTGGAAGCTTGAAGTGGGCATAGATTTGCCCCTCCCCTGCCCAGGCTGGGATCTGCACTGTGGCCCCGTCTTGTTAAGCAGACGAGGCGACCCTCACACCAGAGGGAGGGCCTCACGTAGCTGGGACTGATTCTAGAGCTCCTAACTCAGCTCTGTGCTAAGGAAGACTGATCACCCCAGGCCATTCCGGGGTGACAGCAGTGTGGCACCATCCCCAGTCTGGCAGTGTGGGGAGCGGGGCCACCAGAGCCTCCAGGGACAGGAGGGCACAGCATTGCAGCCTCTGCTGAAGACAGGCCCTTGGCAAGCAGGAGGGCGCCGTGATTAAACGTATGATTTCTGCCACCCCCAAAGCCGCAGCCAATGAGAAGCCTATTTTAGCAAAACTCGAAAGAAAAATGCAATTTTTCTTGGCCACATGGTCTTCATTTCCTTTGCTCCTGGCATTGGGTTTGTTTGTCTCTTCTCACTACTGAGAGGCCGTTTTGCCAGCCTGTGCCTCCCGCCGGCTGTGGCTCGAGGTGTGGATGCCCGCGCCACCTCCCCATTCCCCTTCCCGTTCCCGTTTCAGGCGGGAGGCTGCAGAGTTCTAGAGCTGCGAGTGGCACCGCGGTCGCCGCAAAGCAGAACCCCCGGTGATTAGGGACACTCCACGGACTTCACGGCTGCACGGCCGGCATCACGGGCCGCTGTTGCTCCAGGGTGCTGGGATGTGCGAGAGGCATTTATGACCTCAGCGACACATTCCCTCACCCTCGTCACGCTGCAAGTGCTGTCAGGGTGTGTTCAGGGGACACTCCCTCTCAGGCTGGCTTGTGCGGGGACACGTGTGTGCACACAGACACGGACTCACATAAATGCAATCCACATGCACACACTCACACAATAGGCTCCTAGGCACAGACCCTCACACTCATGTGAACACACTCGTGAACACAAGACTTACATATTCACACTCACACCCACGGGCACACCCAGTGGGTACTCACTCATACAGGCACACACATATCCAGACACCCATGCGCAGACACAGTCACACACCCACGGGCACACACAGGCATAGATACACAGGTACTCACAGGCACTCACATATCCAGACACCCATGCACAGACACACTCACACAGCCACACCCAAACATGGATACACGCTCACACAGGCACACACATATCCAGACATCCAGGCACAGACACATACTCATAACCACGGGAACACCCATACATTGATACACACGAACGCAGGCACACACACATACACTCGCATATCCAGACACCCAGGCACACTCAAACTCACATCCGCACACTTACACACACTCACATGAATACAATGCATGCACACACACATGCACATACACTTGTGTGTACAGAGAACACACACACATTCGCATGTACACACACTCGAATACAGTAGAAACACAGGCATACACACTCGTGTGCCCAGACCCACACTCACATTCACACATTTGCACACTCACATGAATATAGTACATGCACACACAAACACATGCATACATACATGTGCCCAGACCCACAGGCACGCTCACATTCACACACTCCACACGTGAATATAGTACATGCACACATAAACGCATACACATTTGTGTGCCCAGACTCATAGACACACACATTCACACACACACGTGAATATAGTACATGCACACACAAACACACTCATGTGCCCAGACCCACAGACACACACATTTGCACACTTACACACGTGAATATAGTACACGCACAAACACACACACACTCGTGTGCCCAGACCCACACACATTCGCACACTCACACGTGAATATAGTACATGCACACACAAACACACACTCGTGTGCCCAGACCCACAGACACATGCTCTCACACATTTGCACACGCAGAGTACCCCTCCCGCTCACAGGCCTTGTCCTGGGGACGAGTCAAGCCGTCAGGTACCTACACTCTGAACTTCCAGCTCGCTGGGCCCACACCGGACGCTGCTGCTGTTCACAGTCCATCTTCCTGAGGGGTGTATTTGACTCCGGGGGCATCCAGAAGGGGGGTGTGGGTGGGCCCGGAGACCTTTCTTCCGGTAGGACAAGTTTCCAAACCCAGTCCTTCACGTCCAAGGATGCCCTCTCCCCGCCGGGATCCTGGCTTTGTCGCGGGATCTGGATTAGGTTATGCTAATGGCATCCACACTTGGCCTTCCCCCTCCTTATAAATCAGCCAACAATGGGAGGCCGTGGGCTTCGCCAGAAGCCTCTGGAAACAGAGTCGTTCCTTTCCAGCAGGCCAGGCCGACCGGGGAGGCTCCAGCCCCATCGTGTGCTGGGGGAAGGTGAGCCAGGCTCCCATCACGTGCCGGGAGCCGATCTTGGCAGGCTGCTTCCTCCCGAAGCCTGCATGTCGGCCCCGGGGCTTTCTGACCGCCTCTGCTCCCAGAGGGGACCAGCAGGGGCCAAGAGGCAGAAGACAGCGCTGAGACATCAGTGTCGGGCGTGGGTCCCCCCAAAGCAAGGCGGGCCCACCTTCCCCGACAGAGGATCGTAAGGCAGTCAGAGTCACACACGGGGCCTCTGAGATGCGCGGCCTGGGCGTAAGAGCTGCGTGTGTTCGAGCTGCTCCATGGTGGAAAATGTATGTAAAGTAAAATAAACACGGCTCTCGCTGGGAGGGCTCCGGCATCCAGGGTTCTGGCGGGGCGGGGGGATGTGGCCAGCCAAAGCATTTGAGGAAGCTGCTGTGACTCACGGGGCCTCAGCTGCAGAGGAGCTGGCTCCCGAGATGCAGGACACGCCAGGGACACTGGACCCGGGATGCTCAACACACCCTGTCCCCCCACTGCGGAGACCGGCTCCAGGGAGGCACAATGGCAGGCTTTGTCTCGGGAGAAAGTTCTAGCAGCCCTGCAGGTGGGGCGGCTGGGAGGCCCTAGGGTGTGAAGATGATGCAGAGGGGCCCTCTGGAAGGCAGGGCCGGTGGGCATCTGGCCAGCAGGTCAGGACTAGCTGAGGTGTCTGTGGAGACCCCAGGGTCCAGCTCACCTGGTTGGGGGAGCCCTGAGAGGGTGGCGCAGGCTGGGGACTCTGAGGCAGCCCTTCTTTGCCTGGGGTGGAAGCCTCCAAGCTAGGTCTCCCAGATCCGACCAGACCCCACAGAACCTGGCACCTGTGGGCCCAGCACCTGCCCAGGTGTGTGACTTCAGTTTCACGCTTAGCGTGAGAACACGCGTTCTATTAACAGCAAAATTCTCGCTGATAAAGATGCGGATGAAATTGCATGCAGGAAGGAAAACTTCTAGAAGGTCTCCTAAAGGTAGCATCTCAGAGGCCCTCTAGAATCAGAACAATGTGAATTACGCCAATTACACTAGGAAAGGGAGGCCGCTTGTGGGAGCATCACACCAGCTGGGACCCCGACCGCTGCTGCCCACCGAGGGTGTTTAGTTCTTTTCCTCTTTCTTTTTTCTTTATTTTTTTGACTTGAAGAAATCTTTGTAAATTGAATCTCAGAAACACTGGAAGAATCCCAAATGTGGTTTATAGAAACAGTTTGAAGTAGTCCAACTTAATTACAGATTGCCTGCAATTTTTTTTTTTTACATCTGTGAAATCAAAACCAGACAGAATGCTGTATTAAAATGCGGTGCCTAATGGTGATTTTTCCCATGGCTAATGTAACGAGTCTCAACTCTTAGTTTCCCTGTTTATCTTGGAGTGTCTGAAATCACGTCGACCCCTCTCTCCTCCTCCTGTGCTGTCGTCTCTTTTTTTTTTATTCCCAGCAGGGTCTCAGGAAAGGGGCCTGGGAAGAAAAGTGGGTGGACAGGGGTTTTCTCGGGATGCGTCCCGGGCCCTGTCTCTCACACCAGCCTCCTGGCTCCCCTGCTCCCCGGTTCTCCTCCCATGACCCCATCTCCACTTTGGAACTCAGGGCCTGGCTCTAAGCTGATTTACGCAGTTTCCAAGCAACGAGCTTTCCCACCTCTGTGCCTCTGCCCGTGCTGTGACCTCGGTCTGGAGTGCCCTCCCTTGCTGCCCTGGACGACTCCTCCTTCCCCTCCAAGCTCCAGATCACGTCTCACCTCTCCTGTGACACCTCAACACCGCCTCTCCCCTAGAGCACCAGAGGTTGCTCCCTCCCCAGACCGAGCACCCAGGTAACTTCACATCTCACTTGGGTAGCATCTAACACATCTTGGGGGACCATCTGCTGTCTGCTTAGTGTCTATGTAGACCCGGGGTGTCGTACGATCATCCTGGGGGCCTGGACTGCTGCCCGGAGGGTGCTGAGGCTGCGCCTGGCCTAGTGGACGGCATGGGCTGCTTAATGATATCTTACAGCGTGCAGGAAGGGCAAAGTGCAGCTCCTGGATGGGCCGTTGCCATGGTCTGGCCCCCATGGTGCTCACACTTGCCAGGGCATCTGAATCTCTTGGAGACCTGTATAAACCCAGGTCCCCAGGCACCACTCCCAGGGATTCCGTGGCAGGAGGTCTGGGATGCCCCAGAATTTGCATATCAAACAAGCTCTCAGGGATGGCCAGTGCCACTGGCCTCCAGGCTGGGAATATGGATCCCGGACCAGGCTAGCTGCCTCTGTAGCCCTCGGGAGCCCGTAAGAAAAGCAGACCCTCCCCCTGCCCAGATTCACTGCACAAGAATCTACATCTCAATGAGACTCCGGGGGCACCTGTCTTGGAGTTTGAGAAGCACAGCCTTCGATACTAGTCCCTGGCGTAGGGACCATGCACCATTCATGCATTTGTGTCACTACCTGCTTCTGCACATAGAAGGCACCTCAAATGCCATTTAGAATGGATGCTCAGTAAGCTAAATGTGGCCTCATTTTTCCCTTTTGGAAAGGAAGGTCCGTCTTTCTCAAACCTTGTGTCTAGCATGTTCCCCAATGAGGGGAGGATGTCTCATTAAAAACACTGAAAGGACATCACTTATGCACTGGCCCTTTGTAGAGACAGCCTCTGGAGCCTTGAGGAAGTGTAGCTCCTAACACAGTCGGCTGCACTGACTCAGTTATACCTCTATTGGACCTTCCCAAGTACGAATTGCCACTGTCATTTCTGATCATAACAACCCAAATGCATGTCTCCAGATAGCACTGGGGGAAGAGCTGACGGGATAAGGATGCTAATGCTTGGGTGTCAGTCCCACAAAGCGGAGGGGGAGCAAAGGTCTGGTGGGGGGACGTGACGGTTCCTCCCAGCCGGGGTCGCTCGTGGTCTCTCTCTGACTGGAGTTGGGGAGGGGTATTTGGACACCTGGACATGTGTGTCTGCCCCTGGGACCTGCCCTCTAGAAAAGCACTGGGCATGTTCATTTATCCACCCATGCCACGTGCACTTATGGTGCTCCTACTGTATGCCAGGCACTGGGCTGGGTGCTGGGGAAATGCCCCTATGGGGGAATTGTTTTCTGTGCTAATCGTTGCCATAGTAAAAGGCACAGGCCGGGCACAGTGGCTCACACCTGTAATCCCAGCACTTTGGGAGGCCGAGGCGGGTGGATCACCTGAGATCAGGAGTTCAAGACCAGCCTGGCCAACATGATGAAACTCCGTCTCTACTGAAAATACAAAAAATTAGCCGGGTGTGGTGGCGGGCACCTGTAATCCCAAGTACTTGGGAGACTGAGGCAGGAGAATGGCGTGAACCCGGGAGGTGGAGGGAGAGGTTGCAGTGAGCCGAGATCACACCACTGCACTCCAGCCTGGGTGACAGAGTGAGACTGTGTCTCAAAAAAAAAAAAAAAAGGAAAGAAAAGAAAAAGGCACAGAAATTTTAACCAACCAGGAAGCAACCAGACTCTGGGGAACTTTGAAGATCCTTCTCACAATTTCCAACCCCACCCACCCAATTCCAAACCCCGCCCACCCAATTTCCAACCCCGCCCACCCTGTTACTTCCTCTAGTTTTCTCTCTCTTGTTGCCTTGTCTGGACCCTTTGTGCTGCAAGATGGGTACCGATACATGGGGCTGGGGGCTTTAGACCAGCGGGTGGGTCTCAATCCACACAAACAGCTAATCTGGATACACGAGGCCAAAACCTTCTCATTTTTCTGGGCAATTTTTTTCCTGGCCCAAAATGCTTTGATTGTTATAAACTCACAAGAGTGGGGTAGACCATTAAGGCTAATTTCAGGCCCAATATTGTCATTTTTAGAGGAGAAAAGTGGAATCCCTGGGCACCTGCCTGGGTAGTGGCTGAACGAGAGGTGACGCCTTGCTCAGTCCCAGCACAGCCCCACCATGCACCTGGCACCACGCCAGGCACTCACCCTCTTAACTGGCACAACAGAACAGGTGGTGTGTTTGCGAAAGTAGTGGAGGTTCGTGTTCAGGAGGTGGAGGAGGGAGGACAGGAAGGAGAGGGAGCAGAGCATGAGCTGGAGCGGTAAATCCAGAGATCACACACAGCCACAGCCTCACAGTGGATGCTTGAGATCAGTGTTTGTACTAAGGGCAATGGGGAGCTATTGAAGACTCCAGGCTGGAAGCAACACTGTGTTTTAGAAGCATCTCTGTTGCATTTGGTGGGCTGAGATAGAGGTTGAGCTGAGGCTGCTGGAGAACCCAGCAGAGGAGGGTGCTGGCTTGAACTAGCGAAGTATGTTGTGTAAACAGGAGTGCTATGATCTGTTGTAGTCTTACTTTCCCACTGACTTCTATGGAGTATCAGTTTCCTGTTGCCTCTGGAACATACTACCACAAACTGGACTTTAGAACAATAGATATTCGTCATTGCTCTTCCCAGGAGTGTCTGGAGGGAGCCAGCCCCTGCCAACACCTGGACCTTAAGACCTCCAACCTCCAGAACTGGGAGAGACTAGATGTGTGTGGTTGGAAGCCGCTAAGTCAGTGGTCATTTGTTATATAGCAGTGCTAGGGGCACTAGGAAACAATTACCAGAGGCGAGAGACAAAGTCTTACTAGCTACCCTCCTCTAAGGACAGAAAGGAAAATATGAGACCAGGAGGGTGTTGAAAGCCAAATGGATTGAAGTGAAGGCTTGGGGCTCCTTGTGGATTTTGTTTGTGTGAGTTATTTTGTTCCCAGGAGTCTCAGGCTGTGTAGCCAAATGCAGTCTGCAGTTCTACTCTCTCCTTTCTTTGAAAGGAAACAACCTCTTTTGGAAGAGTGAAGGGCACCCAAGGTTCCAACTGGGGCTGGGCCAGGCCCCAGAGCTCCCGGAATGTGTACAGAGCAGACAGCACCATGCAGTTGGGTGGGCCCTGGCTCTGTGGTCTGGAGATCTGGATGTCCATCAGGTGCCCCTGGCAAGTGGGGGCTGCAAAGACATCACCCACCCCGCTGGGCTGGGGCAGGGAAATTGACACGATGCGTCTGATGCGTTCGGAAAACACTTCTCATGTATTTGTTGTTTGTGGTTCAGCTACAGAAGAGAACACAAAAGGGCTGAAGGGGATGAATGAACAAGAGCAGGAGAAGGACCACTCTGAGGGCGGGAGAAAAGGGTATGAATCAGGGTAGAAGTCAGAACCCCACCAGCTTCTTGCCTGGGAACCAATTGCTGGAGCTCCTTCCTTCCTTCCTTCCTTCCTTCCTTCCTTCCTTCCTTCCTTCCCTCCCTCCCTCCCTCCCTCCCTCCCTCCCTCCCTCCTTCGTTCCCTT
This sequence comes from Piliocolobus tephrosceles, assembly GCF_002776525.5. NCBI lineage: Eukaryota > Metazoa > Chordata > Mammalia > Primates > Cercopithecidae > Piliocolobus > Piliocolobus tephrosceles. Next base: position 72,893,148 of record NC_045450.1, read on the forward strand.
AACATCCCGGTGTGGTCATAGGCCCTGCTGAGAATTAAAACAGAACGATGAACAAGTCCTGCTCTCAGAACACAGGCAGAGGTGAAATGTTCAGTGGGCAATGGTGGTGGCTTTGGAGATTTATTGGTTGCTTCTGTGGAGTTACTCTGGCTGGGATGGGGACCCCAGGGCCTGCTATGGACAGAATTGTCTCCCTCTCAAATTTGTATATTGAAGCCCTGACTCCCCAGTGTGATGGTATTTGGAGGGGGGACTTTGGAGGGTGATCGGGTTTAGATGAGGCCATGAAGGTGGGACCCCATGATGGGATCGGTTACAAGTGATCCTTACAACGAGAGGAAAAACTAGAGCTCCCTCTCTCACCTGGTGAGGACACCGTGGGGAGGCAGCCGGGAAGCCACCTGCAAGTTAGGAAGGGCCCTCATCAGGAGCCAAGTCAGCCATACCTTGATCTTGGAATTCCAGCCTCCAGAATTGTGTGAGAAACAAACTCCTCTTGTTGAAAGCAAGCAACCTATGGCATTCTGCTATGGCAGTCTGAGCTGGCGGAAGCATTCAAGGTGAGCATGGCTCCTGCAGGGAGATGGAGCAGGGACATCGTGTCAGGTCTGAGGCTGCTGGTAGAGCTTCAGCTTCTTTTCGTTGGCACTCACCAGGCCACGCTGGGAAAGAAGTCTGAGCCAGGTAGTTCGGAAAGCGCCCCCTTTGGTAACTCTTTTGGGAAATGGAGACCGACGTCAAGGTTTGTCCACTTTGTGCAGGAATATGACATGCTGTAACAAGGAAAGAAAATGGGAGGTCCTCTTTCTTGTGGAATTTGGGGTCACAAGCATCTCTACAACACCTTACTGGGTCTCATCTCCCAGCTCCTCAGGAACCAGAGACAAAGAATGTGGGTCAGCAGAGCAGAGCCCGAGGGGCTGGTCCACAGTCCAGGTCACACATGATGAGGACGGTGTTGAGACTCATCCCACAATGATGACAATGATGGTGGTAGTGGTGATGGTAATCGTGATGGTGGTGATGGTGATGATGGTGGTGATGGGGATGATGGTGGTGATGGGGATGGTGATGGTGATGGTGACAATGGTGGTGGTGGTGATGGTGATGGTGGCGGTGATGGTGGTGGTGATGGTGATGGTGGTGGTGATGATGATGGTGATGGTGGTGATGGTGGTGATGATGATGGTGACAATGATGGTGATGGTGATGATGATGGTGGTGATGGTAATCGTGATGTGATGATGGTGGTGATAATGGTGGTTATGATGATGGTGGTGATGATGGTGATGATGATGGCGGTGATGGTGATAATGGTGATGATGGTGGTGATGGTGGTGATAATGATGATGACAGTGGTGGTGGCAATGATAAGCAAGATGATATTGATTATGAGAGTTGTCTTAGTCCATCTGGGTTGTTGTAACAAAATATCGTAAATTGGAGGCCAAGTGTGGTGGCTCACACCTGTAACCCCAGCACTTCGGAAGGCTGAGGCTGGAGGATCACTTTAGGCCAGGAGTTTGAGATCAGCCTGGACACTACAGCAAGATCCTATCTCTACAGAATAGTTTAAAATTAGCTGGGTGTGGTGGTGTGCACCTGTGGTCCCAGTTACTCAGGGGGCTGAGGTGGGAGGATGGCTTGAGCCCAGGAGGTTGAGGCTGCAGTGAGCCATGATCTCACCACTGTGCTCCAGCCTGGGTGACAGAGCAAGACCCTGTCTCTAAAAAAACCCAGAAAACCCCGTAAATTAGGTGGCTTATAAACAACAGAGGTTTCTTTCTCATCGTTCTGGAGGCTGGGAAGTCCAACATGAAGATCCCAGTGGAGTCGGTGTCTGGTGAGGCCCATTTCCTCATAGACGGTTATCTTCTCACTGCCCCCTCACACGGCAGAAGGGGTCCGGGGGCTTTCTAGGGCCTCTTATAAAGCACCAATCCCATGAATGAGGACTCTGCCCCTTGACCTCATCACCTTTCGGAGGCCCCACCCCCTATTCGCATCACTTTGAGGGTGAGGATTTCAACATGTGAGCGTGGAGGGACACAAACACTCGGGCCCCAGTGTGGCCTGGCACCCATGGAGTGTGGCTTGGTGCAGCCACTCTTTAAGCTCCCGCCCCTGGTTACTTGGTTTATTTCCCCCGCACAAACCTCCAACGCTGGCTGCTGATCACCCTCTTCCTGTAGACAAGAGCCTGCAGGCCTGGAGATGACGCAGCCTTCTCAGGCCACACGGCCTGCAGGTGGCACTGCACTGCAGCGGCCGGGGACAGGCCCCACGTCCTCAGCGCCCTGTGATGTCATTTCAGTATCAGAGCAGGGAGGGACCTGCTTGTTTTAGAGAAGGGGGTTCACCTGGGACACCCCCGAGCTTTGTCCCAAGCCTCGACAGAGCCACTCACTTCCCACTTGGGAGCAGATTCTCTGCACGCACCAGGCAGTGGGACCGGGGAAGTAATCGCGTCCGCTAAGTGGTGTCCTCTGCCTGCAAGACCTGCACAGCTCTCAGGCCTGTGGCTTTGGGCACCAGGTGCTGGGCCAGCATCTGGAAATGATTAATTCCCTCTGGAGAGAGAAACATAACAGCTGCATGGCCCTTCCCGGTCCTGGGTGTGGGGCGGGAGGCAGCCATGCCCAGGATTTCATGCTGCCCTCGCGCCTCCTTCCCTGTGCTTTTGTGACTTGCATCAGGATAGATTTATTTTCCGATCCAGTGGTTTGTCAACATGTCAGTTGACTTGCCTACATCTGCCTTTTCCCCATGCCAGGACGGTGCCGGCCGAAAGGGAAGTGTCAGCTGTTCTTCTGTCTTTAAAAGGCAGTAAAGAAAAAAGCGCAGGGCTGGGTTTCGTAACGTCAGAGGAGGCCAAGGACACAGCATGGAGTGAGTTACCCGGGCGGCGAGGGAATCTGTGGGGCTGGTCCACGTTGCTGCCCCAGGGAACAGTATTTCTCTCTTTCTTCAGCCCTGATGGTATTGCTGGGCTGTGGACACTGGACGAGTTCGGAGAACTCCAGGCGACGTAGGCCCCAGAGGTGCAGGCTGATGGATGGGCTTGTCTTTCTCCCCTCGTCGCCTTTCAGATCTGACGGGAAACGCACGTGGGTGAAGAGGTGATGGGCTTCAAGGCGCGGCTCTCAGGCTGCAAGCTGTCTGTTCTCAGAATACAGCTGGCTGTGTTGTAATCGCACGCTGATCCCACAATAAATAACGTGTGCATGGAACAGGCTTTCAGATGAGCATGAATTTTTACAGTGTGCCCAAACAGAATCCCCCAGCCTGGAGAGTTAAAAGCAGGAGGTGGCCCAGGGGGTGACAGGGCCTGCCTTTCTGGACGTGCATGACGTGCAGCCTCTACACCGGGGCTGTGCTGCGAAACACAGTCATGTTTGTGAGCCCCGCTGGGTGGTTGTGCGAAAATCCATGATTCAGTTCACACTGATAATCTGCTCTGAGGCTGTGGGTGAGGAAGGATTTTCTGGGGGAACAGAAAGTGATCTGAGGGGCTGGAGTGGGTTTTAGCTGTGGCTGTCGGCTGATCCTGGCCAAGAGATAAGGTTGCAGAGTTGATTCTGAAAGTCGGACGTGTCTTGGGGTGGGGGTATCTCTGTCATATCATCAGACTCGGCATGAAGGTGGTAATGGTCCTCAAGAGGGAATGGGCCCAGCTAACAATGGCATGTGGACGTTTGAAGAAACGGGGGAAAAGGCTTTTGCTCTGAGACCTCAGGGTGTCCTGAGATGCAAAGGAGAACAGAGCCCAGAGCGTCAGGAAAGGTCCAATGACTCTCTCATTGGTCCCCCACCCTGAGCTATCTACCAGGAAATCTCTTCTGGAGTAATTTATCTTCCATGTCAACTGGTCAGGACAGCCTCTGTGGGTTCGGGAAGGTAGGAGGGAGCTCCAGAGACAGCACCGAGCAGGATTTGACGCCTAGACTCTTGTTCCCAAGATGATTAACTTGAGAATCTGGAATTATTCTGCCCAGAGGAGGCTGCGTCGTGATCCACAGACATGTGATGTCTCAGACCACATCAGCAATGTTCTATTTTTCCCAGAGATCTGTGCTCTGACTTATCCATCTGCATTTGGTCATTGGAGTCTCTGAGGCTAGCCCTTGCCTTTCTGTGTGTAGGTGGGGAAACTGAGGCCTAGAGAGAGGCATGGCTTGCCCAAAGTGGCGCTGATGGCGTGAAGTTGCACTTAGAAGTGGAGTACCCTGAATCCTGGCCTTGGTTTGTCTGGACAGCATCTACTTTTATGGGCCACCAGGCTGGCAGGCCTGGCCCAGAACGAGACCTGCAGCCTGTGCCAAGGAGAGAGGTGTCCTGGGTCAGGTCAGGTGCAAAAGCTGGCTCTGAATGACGTCTGTGATTCTCATGAGGGCCAGGATCCCAGCCTAGTTCAGCAAAGCCATCGGGGGAAATTTGGAATTGAGCAGTCATGGGAGGAGTCTGACATTATGACAGAGACACCCCCACCCCAAGACACGTTCAGCGTTCCAAATCAACTCTGCAACCTTGTCCCTGGGCCAGGACTGGCTGACAGACCCGGCGAAAACTCACTTCCCCTCCAGCCGCTCGACTGAGTTTGGTGGAGCGGTGTCCATCCAAAAATACCTGGAAAGAAGCAACGAGGGAACGGGGTCTACGGGTTGGCTGCTGTGGGCCACTCACCGACAGGCCCCTTGCTCTGCCCAAATCCTCTTGGTAGCCCCTTAGCCAGGTGATCTCACCCCCTATCACAGACAGGAAAGGGAGGCTCCAACCGGCCACACAGCCAGGCCACACAGAGCAGGAGCCGGAGTCTGGGCACTGTTTTGTCTGATGCCAAAGTTCTTTCCGAGAGTTCACGCACCTCCGTGAGCCCTGTGGGCTCCTCCTGCTCTCTGGGGCGTGAGGAGCACCTGCCTCTGCCCTTAGGGAGATGCCTCAGGAGGGGCAACTTGTTCTTGAAAAGCAGCCACCTCTCACCTGGGCCATGTCTGAGCTGGGCTGCCCGGAGCAGGACTGTCTTGTTCAGCGGCTGGAATTCGTCCGTCAGTGTTGGTCCCTGGCTGTTTTCAGGGATGCTCCAGGCTGGCGCTCACTTCCCTGTAGATCTAGTCTTGGACTTCATCACCGAGGCCATCACGCCTAGGAAGCTGGCTGTCCCTACCCTTCTGGCCTTCGGATAAAGCTGTGCTTGCAGGAGAAGCTGCCCCTTTGGCCTCCGAGTGGAGCAAAGAGGTCAGGAAGCACAGGTGCAAAGGAAGTAGCTGGTGGCACGGACCATGGCTCACCACAGGATCCTGCCTGTTTGTACAGACACAGAGGAGGGCTTTGGCCACTGGAGCAGGAGCAGGCAGGGACACCTTCTTCGTGCTAAGTCACCCACTGGTCCAGATTCTTAATCTCTCTCTTCTCAGTGCTGGATACGCAGCAGGTACACAGTTAACGTTTATCCCACAGGAGTAAGTGCACACAGGAAAGCAGATGCGTCTTTCCCAAGGGAATGTGGGACAAGGATTTGGGATGGCAGGATCAGTTTGCATTTGGGAGAAAGCCCTGGCCCATTGTATTAGTCATCGCTGCTGCGTAACAAACGACCCCCTGACTCAGCAGCTGCCGCCTCAACACTCACCCTCCCCATGGTTCCCGGGGCCCGGAGAGCCACCCAGCACGATGGTGTGGGCCTTGTAGTCCTGCAGTCACAGTGTCCGTGGGGCTGCCATCATTTGCAGGCCCACCTGGGGCCAGAAAGTCCACTTCCACGTTCGCACCTGGAGAGCTTGTGCTGGCTGCTGGCGGGAGGCTGTGGGCATCTGCCACGCAGGCCTCTCCATGGGCTGCCTGTGTGTCCTCACAGCATGGCAACCAGCGCCCGGGGGACCAGTGATCCCAGCAGCGCAAGGCAGGCCTGTGTGTCTTTTGACTTCATCTTGGTGGCTGCACCCTAGCTTGCCCACAACCCTCTACTCATTAGAAGCAAGTCCCTGAGTCCAGCCCACACTCAAGAGGGCAGCTTTTGAGGGAGGAGTGTCAGAGTGTGGGGGCGTGTTTTAAAACTACCACACCCATCACAGCTACAGAAATCTCGTTTATTTGTTCATTTAAAAACTGTCTCCTGGCTGTGCGCGGTGGCTCATGCCTGTAATCCCAGCACTTTGGGAGGCAGAGGCGGGTGGATCATGAGGTCAGGAGACCGAGACCATCCTGGCTAACACGGTGAAACCCCATCTCTACTAAAAAAAAAAAAGTCAGCCGGGCGTGGTGGCAGGCACCTGTAGTCCCGGCTACTCTGGAGGCTGAGGCAGGAGAATGGCCTGAACCCGGGAGGTGGAGCTTGCAGTGAGCCAAGATCGGGCCACTGCACTCCCCACGTTCCCTGGGCCCCTACTCCAATGTCACCCGCTGGGGAGGACGTCCCTGACCTCTGCGTCTGAGACAGGCGCCCACCCCCACACTCCATCCTTTCACAGGCCTTTTCTTCAGGGCATGTGATGTGGGCTACATCCATACATCATGCATCTCACCCCGTGCAATGCAGGCTCCGTGATGGCAGGAAAGGGCTCCGTCCTCAGCCCTTTCAGAGGGTCCTGCTGGATTCCTACGAGGAGCCTGGGAGACAGAGCAAGACTCCGTCTCAAAATAAATAAATAAATAAACTGTCTCCTGAGCACCTGCCGTGTGCCCAGCCCTGGGGCTGAGGACGGAGCCTTTTCCTGCCATCACGGAGCCTGCATTGCACGGGGTGAGATGCGTGATGTATGGATGTAGCCCACATCACGTGCCCTGAAGAAAAAGCCTGTGAAAGGATGGAGCGTGGGGATGGGCTTCTGTCTCAGATGCAGAGGTCAGGGACGTCCTCCTCAGCGGGTGACATTGGAGCAGGGGCCTGGGGGACGTGGGGAAGCCCAGCAGACCCCTCATTGCATGTGTTAAGGCCTCCGGTGGGGGGCTGGGTAGAGGCTATTGCAATTGTCCAAACTTCCTGCAATGGCAGAACTTTCTAGATCTGCACTGTCCCGTAAGGTGACCATAAACCATACGTGACTATCGAGCTCTGGAAATGCAGCTGGTGCAGCTAAGGAGTTGAATTTTAAATTGCATTTAATTCTTGTCACTTTAAATGTAAATGTCTACTCATGGCTAGGAGTGACAGGGCAGGCCCAGGAGAAGGCAGGGCAGGCCAGTGACAGGGCTGGCCTTGGCGAAGCAGGTGAGTGCTGGAGTGTGCACTTTGAGGGTAGGGCTGCCGGGTTTCTTGATGGTTGGGTGGTGAGCAGAATGGGTTTTTAACTGGCCAGGCCTTGGCGTCGTGAAACCTGGGCTTGAACCCGGACTTTGTTTTGTGGTGGTTCTGTGAGCTTAGACAGAACTCACAACCTCACCAACTTCCTGTTTATTAAAAAGAGGGCGATGGCCCTGCTGGTCATGCCAGGATGTTGCAAGGCACAAATGCAGCAGACTTGAGCCTGTGTGTGGCTCACGTTGGGTCGGTGTTAGCCCTGCAAGCCACCCAAGGTGAGGGCCCCTTGCAGCTCTGGGGTGGCTGCTTGACAAGGCGCTGCTGCCTCATGTTCTCTGTTACCTGGCTTGGGGTCTTCTGGGCTCTGCAGGCCATGTTTGAGGTGGGTTGTGACCCAATGCTCCAGTCTGGCCCTCGACCCTCCTCCAAATCCCACCAGGGTTCCCATTCTGTGACCTGGCAGGAGATGTCAGACTGCAGCTGAAGGCCCTGCTGGTTTCCTACGAGGAGGCCGCAGATGGGAACGAGGACCTCACAGTCAAGGGCATGGGCACCGCCCGCCTGGCAGATGACACATTCGTGAGTGGGTCCCCGGAGGCCTGCCCTGGCACCCGACAATCCCAGGAGGCAGGAACAGGTTAGAGCCAACCGTGGAGCTCGCCAGAGAGGTGCCTTTCGGTACCAAAAGGGTGTTTTCCAAGGGAAATCCTGCCACACAGGGCAAATGAGAGCAGGTCAGGGCTCACCAGTCACTGCAGAATCCATCGGCCCACGAATCCCTGGTCTTCAGGGGTTGGGAGCGGCCAGAAAGAAAGGAATCCCCCTGCCCCCATGGCCTGTGGATCTGAGGACTCCACTCCCACCTCCTGTGCCAACCATTGTTTGATGAAGGCGCCCTTGCTCCCAGCCCGCTCTCCTCTGACATTCTTTGGTGAACATCCCATCTCCTTTTCTCCAGAACCAGCTGGCTCAGACCACCCACATCTTTTACAGTTACTGGGCTTCTGCATTCCACAGAGGGAGCTTGGCTGGGGGACTGGGCAGGGGACACAGCCTCAGGCCAGGTGCCAGGAGGATGGTGCTGGCCACAGGGCTGGGGCAGCCTCGGGTCACACCACCATTCCAGCACTGTCTGTACAGCTCCAGGGGCTCAGCGTCCCCACCTGGGAGTCAGGATGGGGGCTCAGGCAGAGGCGCTGGTTCGAGGTCCCACAGATCAAGCCTCTCTGAGTCTAGGCTGTCTTGGTGGAGACTCCAAAAGTGAGGCCGGACCACATGTCCCATGAGCCTTCTCCACATGTTCCATGATCCTTCTCGACACGTCCCATGATCCTTCTCCACATGTCTCACGATCCTTCTCCACATGTCCCACGATCCTTCTCCACATGTCCCACGAGCCTTCTCTACATGTCCCACGATCCTTCTCCACATGTCCACGAGCCTTCTTTACATGTCCCATGATCCTTCTCTACATGTCCCATGATCCTTCTCCACATGTCTCACGATCCTTCTCCACATGTCCCACGATCCTTCTCCACATGTCCCACGAGCCTTCTCTACATGTCCCATGATCCTTCTCTACATGTCCCACGATCCTTCTCCACATGTCCACGAGCCTTCTCCACATGTCCCACGAGGCTTCTCCACATGTCCCACGAGGCTTCTCCACATGTCCCATGATCCTTCTCCACATGTCCCACGAGCCTTCTCCACATGTTCCACGAGCCTTCTTTACATGTCCCACGATCCTGCTCCACTTGTCCCACGACCCTTCTCCACATGCGCCACGATCTTTCTCCACATGTCCCATGATCCTTCTCCACATGTCTCATGATCCTTCTCCATGTCTCATGATCCTTCTCCACCCACATGTCTCATGATCCTTCTCCATGTTTCATGATCCTTCTCCACATGTACCATGAGCCTTCTCCACATGTACCATGAGCCTACTCCACATGTCCCATGAGCCTTCTCTACATGTCCCATGAGCGTTCTCCACATGTCCCATGAGCCTTCCCTACATGTCCCATGATCCTTCTCCACATGTCCCATGAGCCTTCTCCAGATGTCCCACAACCCTTCTCCACATGCCTCACAAGCTTTCTCCACATGTCCCATGATCCTTCTTCACATGTCCCATGAGCCTTCTCCACTGGGCAGGGCTCAGGACCCCGCAGCAAGGGCCCTTCACACCAGGCTCACCACCCTGTTCCCTCCATGACCTTGCCAAATGCCTCCTGCTCCCACCCCCGGCTTTGGGACAGTCAAACAGGCAAGGGCTGGGGGTCCCGCCCTGGGGTGAGGATGACAGGTGATGGGAGGAGTACCCGGTACGGCCGAAGACAGCACAGCAGTGGAGTGTGTGTCAGCAACAGTGGCACCGCCAAACCCTGGCAGGCTTCATGCAGAAGGCGGCATTTGGGGACAAGTTAGAGGCTGAGCAGGAGCCGGTGGGTGAAGTGGGAAACGGAGAAAGAGCCGGCCTGTGCCCAGCTCTCCCTGTCAGCCTGAGACGAGGGACAGCTTTTGTGCCCGGGAACTGCCTGGGTTGCTTGGACAGAAGCCTCAGAGCTGGAAGGAGCTGAGAAGACACACAATCCAATGCTCATGCCCCACAGGGGACTGAGGAACTGCAGAAGGGACCGCACCTGCCCTGTGGCCAGCAACCGAATGCCAGCGTGGAGCGAACGCACTCCAGCCCCTGTGGTCTCTCTGCTCTCCCAGCTGAGCTGTCCTCCCCGGAGCCCGGGCTGCAACCCGAGAAGGCGCTGTGCCATCGGCCCTCACCCTGCTCCGCCTGTGCTGCTGCTTTTCCTCCGCAAGCGCCCCGGGCTGGACGTCAAACCATAGCCAGGTAGGGGCGGCCCGGACCAGGGACCAGCAGCTGGTTCCCTCTGCCTGGTCTCACTTCTAAAGCTACTGGAAGATGAAACACATAAAATGTGACTTTGCAGAGGAATTCCAATAAACAAGACGTGTTTCCAAGTCTTCTGAGGCTGCCGAGACTGAGTAGCTGCATGTGGGCAGCCACAACCCCTCTGTTGTCCTCCCGCAAAGGGTCCCCGCCCTCCCACTCAGGTCACGTTCCTCTGGCCGCCCCCGGCTGCTCCCGCTGCAGGAGAATGGACGGTGGGCTCTGGCCTTGGGGACCTCCGACCCTGCCTGCAGCGGGCCCCTGTGTGTGTGGGCGAGAGGGCCAGGCCGGCTGACTCCCGTCTTTCTTTGGGACTATGTCGTCACACGGGTTGGAGCCAGAGGCCGGGCCCCCTCTGTGTCCCAGGAATCCTCACCCCCCAGGTCCCCAGCGCTGTCCTTGTCACCACTGAGCAGCAGTTTCTCCCCACCCCATGCCTCAGTTTACCTGTCCGGACCAGGGGTGGCAACCTCTTTTCCAGAAAGGGGCAGATGGTGAATATAGTTCTCTCTCGTTCTGCATCGTGTCTTCTTTTTAAAGAAAATAACCCTTTACAAATGAAGCGTTGGCCAGGCGCAGTGGCTCACGCCTGTAATCCCAACACTTTAAAAAGGTCAAGGCAGGTGGACCCCCTGAGGTCAGGAGTTCGAGACCAACCTGGCCAACATAGTGAAAACCCATCTCTACTACGAATACAAAAATTAGCCGGGCATGGTGGCAGGCACCTGTAATCCCAGCTACTTGGGAGTCTGAGGCAGGAGAATCACTTGAACCTGGGAGGTGGAAGTTGCAGTGAGCCGAGATCGCGCCACTGCACTCCAGCCTGAGTGACAGAGTGAGACTCTGCCTCATAAATAAATAAATAAAAATGAAAACAAAGGGTTAAAACTCTCAGCATGGAGGCCGGGCACAGACAGCTCTGGCTGCCGGCAGTCCTGCAGCCCTGGAGTGGACTATGGGGTGAGGCTGCACCTGCCCAGGGGTCTCTGGGTCTTCCTCCTGAGCAGGCCCTTACATGCCAGTGCCCAGCATTGCTCGTGTTGGCCTGTGGTTTACAGATGAGGAAACTGAGGCTGGGAAGGGTCAGAAATTCCCTAAGGTGCTGGTTGCTGGCAGGGGTTGGGGGAGCTTTGAACCCTATCATTTGTGCCCTCAACTACAATTCGATAACCTCCAGGTGGGGGCCGTGGTGTCCCCTGATGGCCTGGGGCTCCCATGCAGGCCCACCCTGCTGGGTCCAGGGTGTTCTCCTGTTCCTCCTCCTTTTCTGCCTGGAGGAGACTCCTCCACTGACTCTGAGGTTCTAGTGACTTCCTGCCGTCCTCCCCCCAGGAGTAGCCATGTCTCCACAGCCACCTCACAGGCAGTGGCCAGAGTGGCCGGAATGCCAGGTGCAGCATCTGTGGTGTGAAGCATGGATGTAGCAGCTGCGAATTCATGTTGGCTGTCATTACTATTAACCAGTTATAACAAGGATCACACACCTGTTCCACACGCCGGTCATGTGGCGGCTGCACTGTGAGAAAGGCACCAACCGTGCGTTTTCCATGGACAGCCCAGGAGCTTGCCCGAAGCTGCAGGAGGCCGCTCTGGCTCGGGCACAGGACCGGGGGCTGGTTAGGGTGAGGCTCTGGCTATCCTGCCCACCTGTGAGCCCCAAAGTCCTCTCATTGCCATTCCAGGTGCCCCTGTGGATAAGCTGCACCCACCTGTCCCCAGGAGCATAGTCAGCACCTCTCAGGGGCACCCCTGAGGTGTCTGCGGCAGGTGACACCTGCCTCTTATCTGTCGTCGTTCTCCCAGGCAGACCCAGGGTGGGGCAGGTGCTGGCTCTGGCACAGCAGGAAGCACATCTGGTCCAGGGCATCTCAGAACCTGAGGCTCCAGGGTGTAGAATGGACTTTGAGTTTCTGGAAGATACCTTTGTGTCTTTGTGTCTGCATTTCCAGGTGGCCAGATGGTGGTGGGGGCGGCCAAATGGTGGTGGGGGCGTCTCACTCCTCACCCTGTGCTGCATCCTCAGCCTCTGCCTGCATCTCCTGAGTCTGCTCTGGGTCAGCACTAGGGGTGAGGAGGCGATAAGGAACAGCAGCAGGGGCTGGGGATCAAGAGCACTGGAGGGGAGGCCAGGCAGGGTCCTTGCAGCCCAGGTGAGATGAGGGCCTCACGGTGGCCTTGAGGGCTGGAGGCGCGGGAAGGGCCCTGAGCCAGGTGCCCCGGCCAACGCCCCATCCTTTATCGTGACAGTCTCTGTGCAGTGCAGGCAGCCCTCACCGAATCCAGGTACTGTGCTCAGTGACAAGCGTAGGGAGAGCATCAAATCAGGGAGCGGGGATGGGGGCTGAGAGTCAGGCTGAAAAGAAGAAGCTCGGAGCGGGAAGGGCAGAAGCGGTGAAGGGTCAGTCTGGAGCAGCCTCGAGTTGCCCAGGTGCTCATAGAGTGAGGAGCCACCCAGGGAGGGAGGAGCCCCCAACACACAGGGCTGCAGCCTTGGACATGGCCAAGACCCAGGTCTAGGAAGAGCAGGGTCCTCAGAACTCAGGTGGGTTACCCATCCTCCTGCTCTGTGCCCAGGGCCCTCCCCCACCACTCTCAGCGAGTCCACACACAGGTGCCCGGGGTTGTGACCTGAGGGCCGCGCCTGCCTCCTCTCCTGATCCCACAGCAGCCGGGGGAGCAGGGCCCCCTGTGAGCTCCTGGAGTTGCAGCATCGAAGCACCACAAATGACGGCAGAGGCAGAGGCAGGGGCAGGGGTGAAAACCGTGAAATTCACTCTCTCGCAGCCTGGAGACCCAAATCCAGGTGTCTCAGGGCCATGCTCCCTCGGGGACTCCCAGGGATCCTTCCTGCCTCTTCCAGCTCCTGCTGGCTACAGGCATCCTTGGCTTGTGGCCGTGCCACTCCAGTCCCACCTCATTCTCACATGGCCTCTGCTCTGTCTCTCCCAGTTTGAGTGTCTCTGTGTCTCTCTCTTTATAAAGACACTGGTAATTGGATTTAGGGCCCACCAGCACGACCTCGTCTTAACTAATGACATCTGCAAAGAGCCCATTTCCAATAAGGTGACACGCACACAGGAAGGGGGAAGGACTTCAACCAGAGTCCAGGCGTCTAGGAAGTTGGAGAGCACAGTGCTGGGGACCTGCAATAGAAACCCAAGTGTGCGCCAGTCCCAGGATTTATAATGTAAAAATCAGTGCTTGCATTAAGGGGCAGCGCCCGAGGGAAGAGCCTACGTTCATCGCCATCATGTTCCAGGCCTCCTTTTGTGAGGTGCCCCCGCCAGCAGCTCGCATTCCCTGCACCCTGCACAACTCAACCTGTAGCAAGTGTGGGTTTGAAACAGACTCGCAAAGAAGCCCTCAGAAGCCCAGAGAGCAGCTGGAGGTGCCCTATAAACCCCACAGAGTGGCCAGAGGTGCCTCATAACCCCATAGAGTGGCTAGAGGTGTCTCATAGAGCAGCCGGGGGTGCCCCATAAGCCCCGTAGAGCAGCCGGGGGTGCCCCATAAGCCCTGTAGAGCTGCTAGGGTGCCCCAGGCTTTGTCTCTGTTTTCCTGGGCATCCTGGGAACTGGAGCAGAGTGGGATCGTGACAGCCGTGGACCAGGAGAGATTCTGAGAAGCCCCTGCCATTCTGCTTCCCGCTTCCTTTAGGCAGCTTGTGGCCTCTGGTCAGCACCACTAGGCCCTCCTCTTTCCTCTTCATGGCAAACCGTGCAGAGGGAGGCGGGTAGAGAAAAGATGTCTGACTGCAAGCTTCTAAAGGATTTTCTCCAACAGGAGGAAGAGATACTTTTCAAAACGGTTGTGAGCCGCCTTGGCCAGAATGCAGGAGGACCCTGTTAAGAGGAAATCAGGCACGAGGTGCCCACACAGCCACGGTGGGAGGGCATTCCCTCCTGTGACGGGGATGGTCACAGCCGTCTCCGCTGTGGTCTCAGATGACTTCGCTTGGCCTTCTGGAATCTAAAGGGTCCTGGAGTGGGGTGTTCACTGGATGTGCTGCCGAGAAGTCTGCAGCTTTTCACTGTCACTCTTGAGACCTGGATCCTTCAGACGTGGAAAAGGGAGTCATTTGCTCTGAAGGTTCCAGTTTGGGTGCTGGCAACCAGAGTCCAGGCATCGAGGAAGTTGGAGAGCACAGTGCTGGGGACCTGCAATAGAAACCCAAGTGTGCGCCAGTTCCAGGATTTATAATGTAAAAATCAGTGTTTGTGTTAAGGGGCAGCGCCAAGGGAAGACACTGCGTCCATCGCCATCGTGTTCCAGGCCTCCTTTTCTGAGGTGCCCCTGCCAGCAGCTCGCATTCCCTGCACCCTGATATTTCGCCGCAGATGTGACTGGAAGACCTCTGCCGCAGGAATCCTCGGGAGCTGATTATTTTAGGAAAGTAAATGGAGAGTGAGAAAAGGAATATCCGAATACATGACCTCAAACCGCAACGGAGATGTTTCCCGGCAGAACGTCAGCTTCGTAGAACCACCTGATTACGCTCCGGCTTCCTCGAAGGGATTTTTAGGAGCCTCCCGAGGGACAGAAGGGCTTCGAGGAGGCTCCTGGAGGGCTCAGGGGCGCTTTGCAGGGCCGTGCCCAGAAACCCGGTTCTAGGCAGAGCTCCCCATTTGCCTGTGTTTTGAGAAGGCATTTTTAAAGGATTCTAATCCTGTGTTCAAACATCATTGAGAGCCTCACATCAACCTCATACTTTTTTTCTTAACATTCAGTTTAAGGGGCTGAGCTCCAGCGTGGCAATCCTGAAAGTGGAATGAACAGTCTCGGGGTGATGCTAGAATTCTCTATAAAAACGCATAGGCAAAGAGAGGGCCTGGGGCTCGTCCGGCAGCAACAGCGGCACAGCACAGGGCACAGGTGTGGAACCGGCTCCCAAACCCCACGCCTCACTCTCCCTGGTGTAGTGACGAGGTGTCAGAGACGCGGTCATTTCAGACATTTTCTGTGGGGAGGAAGCTGGGTTTTCTGAGCAGTCATGGGGGGTGAGTGATGTGTGTGAGGACTCGCGCAGGCCAGAAAAAATGATGGCTTTAACACGGATCTGGAAAGAAATCCTGAAAACCAAGGAAAGTCGGCAATGAGGCCAACCTGGGAAATGTTCCGAGAGGGTGTGGAGAACTGGGGAGCAGTGGAGGGTTCCAGAGGGAGGGGGGCCCCAGCCCATGACAGGTCTGAAGAAGAACCCTGAACTCCCACCCTGGGTGGCACAGGGGTGCCCGGGGCCTTCAGCCCCCAGGGAGAGACACCGTTTCTGGTCAGGGCGGTGGGAGCTGTGCTGACCCCCGTGTTTTCCATGATCGCTCACTCAGTGCTGGGCAGAGCCTTTAGGAAAAGCTGAGCTGTGCCCGGAGACAGCACCCAGAAGTCCAGCCGGGATAGGACTTGTTTTTCTTCAACAGCAGCCCTGGAGGCGGAAGGGCCAGGACTTGCCGTGGTCCTGGCCCCTCCCCTAGGGCCCATCCTGGGTCTTGGCCTGGGCTCCGGGCCTGCCACCTGGACAGATGGGTGACCCGAACCGAGCGCAGGAGGCTGCGGGTCTGGGTGTCTCCTTGAGACTTTCATTCATTGCATTGATTTGTTTTCACCCCCAGATAGCTCAGGTGTACTTCCTAAGATCGTTCATTGCATTGATTTATTTTCACCCCCAGTACCTCAGGTGTACTTCCTAACAGCAAGCAGAGGCCCTTTCACAACCCCAGCTCAATTTCTGAAACGAGAAAACTTCCATGAGCACACTCCTGTTATCAGATCCACAGACCTTGTTCAAAGGCTGCCGATTACCCCAATCGTGTTCTTTATGACAAACAAACAAACAAAACCCCACAGTTGTTTCTGGTCCAGTCCAGCAGCCAGAGTGGTGCTGGTTTGTCACGACTCGGCTCTGCTTCCCTGGAACCCTGTGTCTTTCTTTCTTTTTAAACCTCGACAGCTTTGGAGGGAACAGATCAATTTCTACGTTGCCCCTCTGCCCAGGTCTAGCGGGCGCTTCCTGGCAAGAGATCCCACTTGGTATCTCTGTGGGAACGGCAGAGAGGTGAGGGTGTGCCTCCTTGTTCACTGGCTGAGAGGGTAACTCTGACCCCCTGGGTGCAGCGGAGCCACCAGGTGTCCCCACTGTGAAGGGACTGGCAGCTGTGGGTGCCTGTGGCTGCTGCGACTACAAACCACACACTGGGAGCTTAAAACTTATTCTCTCCATTCTGAGGCCAGAAATCCAAAATCAGCCTCCCCCAGACATAACCAGAGTGTCGGCGGGGCCGCCCTGCATCTGGGAGAGTCTCCTCGGCCCTTCTGGCTTCTGGGGCTGCTGCCTTGGCTTATGGCCGCACTGCTCCTGTCTCCACCGTGATGGTCACAGTACTTCGTCTCCTGTCTGAAATCTCCCCCTGGCCCTCTTATAAGGATGTACCTGAGAGCAGCTGGGGCGCCCTGGAGAACCCACATCACCTCTGCATCTCGATCCCATCTGCCTTTCCATATGAAGACACGGTCACAGGCTCGAGGGTGTGGGGAGTGGATGTGTCTTTGGTGGCCATTACTTAGCCTGCCAGACTTAATAAGTATTTTGTGAGCTACCTTGGGGATATATAAATGTCCTGTACTTTGTTAAAAATCATGATAACTGAAGAGATTTCCTTTCTCCCTGTTTATCTGTGTATTCATTGATATATTTATATTAGTATGGACTCATGGCTTTTTTGAGATTTAATGGGTTATAATCCATTGCCATCATTATGTGTTTGATGCCCACATTGTCCCAGCCTTCCATCCAATTCCTATGTCTCCATCATCCTTTAAGGACGTATTTCCTTTGCAGCAGGAAAAGATATCCCAAGCTCATCTGCGCGTTCCCTGTCACGTGCTGCAATCTGGCACTTTTCCCATAAAGCCCTCTGTTCGTAGCAAAAGGTACCCAGAAACCAAGACGTGGGTGCTAGTGTGCTCGTTACTACCGGAGTGCCTCGGCGTCCAGGGTGTTTCAGTGGCTTCAGTGAGGGAGTGTAAGGGGAGGTGGGAGGGAGGGAGGGAGAGAGAGAAAGGGAGGGAGGAGAGGTGGGAGGGAGGGAGAAGAAGGAAGAAAAGATGGAGGGAGGGAGGGAAGGAGGGAAGAGGGAAGGAAACAGGGACAGATAAGACAGGACAAGAGAAGACACATACACATATATCTGCATCTATAATCTCTCCATAGTAAATGTACGCATGCGCGCACACACACACACTAACATACATGACCATGAGCGACGAGCTCCCATGATGCCTCCAGTTCCAACCTGGAATACCTGTGACTCCCTCCCCAGCAGGGCCAGGTCTGCCCTCCACCATTCTCAGGGTATTTGCTTATTTGCTCAGTCCTAGAATAAACAGAAAATAGTTTCAGCATTGCTAACCCACCCCACTGTGGAAAACACATCTGTTCACCTCACATATTCTTCACCTGAAATACAGCGAGCTTCTTTTGTTTCTATCTGCAATCCATTTAGAGTCACCTGCCCCCTCTTTTTTCCTTTTGAGTGTGTAAACTATTAACCTGGTTCCACAAAACAAAACCCTACACACACGTCTATTCAGAGAAATGTCACATCCTAGTGTTCCATCTCTCCAACACTGTCCCTCACCTCCTGTGACACACACAGTCTCATCAGTCTCTGGGTGGTTCTTCCTGTGTTTCTTTTTCTTTCTTTCTTTCTTTTTTCTGAGATGGAGTCTCGCTCTGTTGCCCAGGCTGGAGTGCAGTGGCGCAATCTTGACTCACTGCAAGCTCCGCCTCCTGGGTTCACACCATTCTCCTGTCTCAGCCTCCCGAGTAGCTGGGACTACAGGTGCCTGCCACTATGCCTGGCTAATTTTTGTGTATTTTTAGTAGAGACGGGGTTTCACTGTGTTAGCCAGGATGGTCTCCATCTCCTGACCTCGTGATCTGCCCACCTTGGCCTCCCAAAGTGCTGGGATTACAGGCATGAGCCATGGTGCCCGGCCCCTGTGTTTCTTTTTACAAAAAATAAGCACTGTTTTATTTCCCCTTTCTTTTACCCAGAAGATGGCATATTAGAGATAGTCTTTTACCTTTTTTCTTTTCACTTAATAACATATCCTGGAAATGACTCCATGTGAGTTCATAGAGGACTTCCTTATTCTTTTTTATGGCTGCATAATACTCCACTGTTTGGGCATACCATAGTTCATTCCACCTCTCTCCTGTCTATGGGCATTCCAGTTGTTTCTAATATTTTGCAATTACATGCAGTGTTGCAAAGAATAAGCCTGTGCATCTTTTTTTTTTTTTTTTTAATGTAGCTTCATGCTATTGTAAGAGTATCTTCAGAGTAAATTCTAGTCATGAGATTACTGATGCAAAAGTAAACTCTTCCTCCACGAGGGTTTTACCAATTTGTATTCCCGCCAGCAAAGTAAGGGAAGGCCCACTTCCCCAGAGCCTTCCCATGGGAACATGTTGTCAGTGATGCTGCTACATTATTGCAATCTGAGAGGTGAGAAATATGACTGCAAGGTGGCTTTGATTGACATTTCTGTTTTGAGTGATGTTGAGCCATTTGTTCATGTGTTTAAGGCCCATTTATATACATTTTTGGTAAATTATCTCTTCATGTCTTTTGCTTATTTTCCTATTGGGTTTAGGTCATTTCTTCCCTCAATTTTTAATAATGCCCTCTATATTAGAACTATTTCCCCTTAGTCGATGTATGTTATAAATATTTCTCCCAATTTGTCATTTGTCCTTTGGATTTC
The DNA here is from genome assembly GCF_002776525.5 of Piliocolobus tephrosceles. Classification (NCBI taxonomy): domain Eukaryota; kingdom Metazoa; phylum Chordata; class Mammalia; order Primates; family Cercopithecidae; genus Piliocolobus; species Piliocolobus tephrosceles. Next base: position 72,912,062 of record NC_045450.1, read on the forward strand.
TTTACGTTGTTTTTAACCATGGAAAAGTTGTTCTGTTTCTATATCGTCAAATGCATCCGTCTTCTCTAGTGTTGCATTTGGATGTTGAAAAGTTGTTCTGTTTTTATACTGTCAAATGGACCCATCTTCTCTCGTGTTGCATTTGGATGCTGAATTTTTAAAAGCTTTTCTGACGTTTCCTTCTAGTATTTGTACGGTTTAATTTTTTATGTATAGATCTCTAATCCATTTGGAGTTTATTTTTTGTGTATAGTAGGAGATATGAATCTAATTCCATCTTTTACTAAACAGCTAACCAGTTGTCCCAGCACCGTTTGTTAAAAAGATCATCTTTGTCCCAGAGACGCGAACGCCACTTTGACCATCTACGAACTATGCAGAGGTCCTCAGGGCTATTTCTGGGTGTTCTTTTCCACCGTTCTGTTTTGTTGTGTATCGGTCCCACACTTTTTTCTCTCTAGAGGCTTTTTAGTGTGTTTTAATGCCTGGTAAAGCTGGGCCTCCTCCTCCACCCCCACCAGCCCTCACTGTGCGCACATGTTTATTTTTCATATAGGCTTTAACTTAACCTTGTAAAAAGCTCATTGGCATTGGGCGGGGTTGCCCCAGCAGTAGGAGTTAACTTCAGGAGAACCGTCGCCTTCGGCTGTTGAGTGGCCTCGGCCAGGAGCAGGAGATGCCTTCTCATTTGTCAGTCTACTTGTGTGTGTCTCTCTGGAGTATTTTAATGTTTTCCTTAAATAGTTTTTCCCCACATTCTTGATACATTTATCCCTAAATGTTTTTATCTTATTTGTTGCTTTTGTGATGGAGGTTTTCGACCAGTAGCTCTTCCGTCTGGTTATTTTTTTTTTTTTTCTGAGACGGAGTCTCGCTCTGTCGCCCAGGCTGGAGTGCAGTGGCCGGATCTCAGCTCACTGCAAGCTCCGCCTCCTGGGTTCACGCCATTCTCCTGCCTCAGCCTCCCGAGTAGCTGGGACTACAGGCGCCCGCTAACACGCCCGGCTAATTTTTTGTATTTTAGTAGAGACGGGGTTTCACCGTGTTAGCCAGGATGGTCTCGATCTCCTGACCTTGTGATCCGCCCGTCTCGGCCTCCCAAAGTGCTGGGATTACAGGCTTGAGCCACCGCGCCCGGCCTCCGTCTGGTTATTGTTGATGTACACGGAGGGTATTGATTCCCATGTGTTTATCATGTATTCTGCTGCCTCTATCAGGTCTGGAGATGCAGAATCACTGCAAGACAGAGGTTACAAGACTTAGTACAGAGGCGTGATCGTCTACAACTTCAGCATCAGTTAAATGGCTCTGGAAGGCCAGTGTCTTCACATCTCACGCTGGGTCATGGCGTCTTCAGGGTGGGTGGTTGTCAGGAGGGAAAGCTGATATAAACTGGGGGTCACATTGTAGGTTTTTTTGAATGTCTAGTGATTTTTTATTGTATTCTGAACATTGTTGCTGACACATTGTATAAACCCTGGGTTCTGTAATAAAGACTGGGTTCTGTCACGTTTCTCTGATATGTGCTGACGTCTTGGTGTCTGTTTTAATGGGCAGTTCACCTAGCTGAGCAGACACATGCGTACTTCAGGTGTTAGACAAGGATTTGGGCAGAGTTTATATGCAAAATTGTGGGCTCTGTCTGTATTTATCTTTGTCTGGATTTTTCCTCCAACTGTCCAGCTGCTGTGATCTCCACAAATGCCGTCCTTTGCTCGTTCGAGCCGGTATGCTTGTGAGTTTCCTATTAGAATGGTTGCCACCTTTGTGGTGCCAGCTGGGCCCTGTCCTGATGCCAGGGGCATGAAAATGGGAAGTTCACCCAGCACCACTCCCTTCACCCCTGTGTAGCACCCTCCGTTTCATGCTCTTCCATGCTCTCCAATTCCTCCAGATGTTTTAAAAACCATTTGTCCAGTTATTATGGTGGTTATTTGTGGAACAGCTGGTCTTGGAGGGATGACTTCTCCACTCCTGCAAATGGAATTTCAGTTGCCTTGCTTTGTTTATTCCTTGATGCTAGGGTAAAATTTATATATATATTGTCCTTTTAAAGTTGCCTGATATTTTTGTCTGGAGGACCCAAGGATTTTTTTTTTCTTCATCATTGAGGATTTCTTTCTTTATATGTAAAGTTGAATAGCCGCACTGAGCTATACCTCAGAATCACTTGTTCCCAGTGGATTTCGCCCTGGGCACCTGGTGGATCCTTGCCATAGGTTGATTCAGGTCTTCTATCTCTGAGAGTTCTCTTGCATTAGATTTTTCTTTTCCATGACTTCAGTTCTACACAGTGGCTCTTCTCCTGTCTCCTGTTTCAACCACTTTAGCGTTGACACTCTTGCTTTTTTACACCATCTCTTTTTCATTGCCATGGTTGATTTTTCAGTGGTATCCCTGAATTTTCATTCAAATCTGTTCTCTTTGAGGTGCCTTTTAATTTCGTCTCATCATTAGTGTGATGTTTGTCATTTTCTTCTCTTTCTTTCCTTCTTTCTTCCCTTATTTATTTATTACTTATTTATTTATTTTAGACAAGGTCTCACTCTGTCACTCAGGCTGGAGTGAGGTGGTGCCATCTTGACTCAGTGCAACCTCTACCTCCTGGGCTCAACCAATCCTCCCACCTTAGCCTCCCAAGTAGCTAGGACTAAAGGCACACACCACCACACGCAGGTAATTTTTGTAATTTTTTTTTGTAGAGACAGGGTTTTGCCATGTTGCCCAGGCTGGTTTTGAACTCCTGGACTCAAGCAATCCACCTGCCTTGGCCTCCCAAGTGCTGGAATTACAGGTGTGAGCCACCGCTCCCTGCCTCTTTTTTCAGTTCCATCAACTTCTACCTTGTTTCTTCTCATTTTTTGGTCCATCTATGTCCTTAGTTTTAAATTTTACATCTCAAGGTGATTTTTATGTACTCAAATGCTTGTTTAAGAATGTTTAATTTATGTCATGCTACTGTTTTCTTCTGCTTTGTGTTGATATTGGGGGTGGTAATTTTTAGTCACTTGAAATGTTTTGATTCTCGTATTCTGTTTGCTCTTTTTTTTTTTTTGAGACGGAGTCTCGCTCTGTTGCCCAGGCTGGGGTGCATTGGCGCGATCTTGGCTCACTGCAAGCTCCGCCTCCCAGGTTCACACCATTTTCCTGCCTCAGCCTCCCGAGTAGCTGGGACTACAGGCGCCTGCCATGCCTGGCTAATTTTTTTTGTATTTTTGAGTAGAAACGGGGTTTCATCGTGTTAGCCAGGATGGTCTCAGTCTCCTGACCTCGTGATCTGCCCTCCTTGGCCTCCCAAAGTGCTAGGATTACAGGCGTGAGTCACCACGCCTGGCCTCTGTTTGCTTTTAATAGCAGTTTTTTATAGAAAAGGACTTATTACATATTTGTACTTAATGAACAGGTTGGCAAGCTGGAGTTGTTTATAAGGTTTCAAGAACATTGTCTGTTGTTAGCAGAACAAAACGTCTTTAGGGTGAACGTGGAGAAGGACCTGTGTGCTCATCCACTTGTTTGTGTCTTCAGAGAGTCTAAATTTCTCTCCTCATCCTTCTCATCACGATGCGATTTCCAAAGGGTGCCTCCTTCTCCTCCCCCAAAAGGGTTGCCTTTCTGAGATCAGCCCCTCACTCTCCTGTGTCCTTCTAAGAGCTCTGCCTGAAATCAGTGCTCTTTTCCCAGTATTTCCACACGTACTGTGGCCTTTCTCTTTCCGGGGGTGCTTTTAGCTCAGTCTCTTCTTCTGTTTTCTGGGTGGCTTTTCCACACCCTTCCCCTTGCCCCAGCTTTCTGCAGAAGCTTAGGATGAGAGCTCAAGAAATAGTTCTGTTTGAAACTGGTGTTAGTTTTCCTATTTGCAGGTCGTTTAACATTTGTATCATTCTCTGTCATGCAGACATACTGAAAGTGTGGAATTTGTGTGATTTTTGTTCTTACTGATCTGTGTGAGTTTTAGAGGATGTTTGGGAAGATTCAGATTTAGGTGGTCACTCTTGTCTTGGCTGCGGAAGTCACAACCCCCGTCCTCTCTCCATTTAACAGGGAACTGTGTGTGCCTTGACCTGAGTGACCCCAGGGAAGCATGGGGGCACATGAATTAATACAAGGGAAAGCTACTCTATTCCGTAAAGAGGATATGACACCCCGGGAAGGATTCACTGATAGCCTCTTGATGAGAGCACGCCCAGGGGGTTTCTGGTGATGGCCCCATCTGCAGTTTGCTCACAGCAAGGATCTCCTGGCCGGGTGCGATGGCTCACGCACTTTGGGAGGCCGAGGAGGGTGGATCACGAGGTCAGGAGATCGAGACCATCCTGACTAACACTGGCTAACACAGTGAAACCCCGTCTCTACTAAAAATACAAAAAATTAGCCAGGCGTGGTGGCGGCGCCTGTAGTCCCAGTTACTCAGGAGGCTGAGGCAGGAGAATGGCGGGAACCTGGGAGGCGGAGCTTGCAGTGAGTCGAAATCGCGCCACTGCACTCTAGTCTGGGAGACAGAGCAAGACTCTGTCTCATAAAAAAAAAAAAAAAAAAAAAAAAGGAAGATGTTCTCCATGTGAGGGCTGGTTAGCTTTCTGCTTAGATTTTCCGGAAGCTAGAGTTTCCAGAAGTTAGAGTTTCCGTATGAGGAGAGTCAGGGTGACACTGGGCATTTGAAGAGGGCTGTTAATGTCCCCACTCTGATTGCAGATTTGACTACCTCTCCTTTTAGTTCTTTTGGCTTTTTTTTTTTTTCAGAAGGTATGGTTTTATTTTAATTTTATTATTATTATTATTATTATTATTATTATTATATACTTGAAATTCTGGGGTACAGTGCAGGACGTACAGTTTTGTTACATAGGTATACACGTGCCATGGTTTTTTGCTGCACCCGTCAACCCGTCACCTACATTAGGTATTTCTCCTGATGTTATGCCTCCCCTAGCCCCCGACCTGCCAGCAGGCCCCAGTGTGTGATGCTCCCCTCCCTGTGTCCATGTGTTCTCATTGTTCAACTCCCACTTATGTGAGAACATGCGGTATTTGGTTTTCTGTTCTTGTGATAGTTTGCTGAGAATGATGGTTTCCAGTTTCATTCATGTCCCTGCAAAGGACATGAACTCATCCATTTTTATGGCTGCATAGTATTCCATGGTGTATATGTGCCACATTTTCTCTTGATTTTTTATTGAATAAATACAGACTTAGGATTCAAATATTTTTCTGGTGGATTGACCACTTTATCTTCAGAAAATGTCCCTCTTTGTCTCTGGTGACGCTCCTTGCTTTGTAGCTTTATTTAACTAATATGAGAATAGCTACACCAGAGTTATTTGGTTACTGTTTGAATAATCTTTTATTCCATATTTTTATCTTTCAATTTTCTGTCTTATAATTCTGTCAGGCATGTCTACTGTAATCAGCATACGGACAGATTTTTTTTTTTTTTAACCTAGTCTCCAGTAATTGTAGTCATTAAATTGGAGTAGTCTATTTACATTTAATGTAATCACTGAAATACTTGCATTTGTACCTACCATGCTTTCTTTCTATTGGAGCCATCTCTTTTATATCTCTCTTCTTTCATGTCTTGCCTTATTTTATTTTATTTTATTTTATTTTATTTTATTTTATTTTTTTGAGACAGAGTCTCACTCTTATGATCTCAGCTCACTGCAACCTCCACCTCTGGGGTTCAAGTGATGCTCCTGCCTCAGCCTCCCAAGTAGCTGGGATTACAGGCATCTACCACCACACCCAGCTAATTTTTGTATTTTTAGTAGAGACAGTGTTTCATCATGCTGGCCAGGCTGGTCTCGAACTCCTGACCTCAGGTGATCTGCCCACCTTGGCCTCCCAAAGTGCTGGGATTATAGGCATGAGCCACCAGGCCTGGCCAGCCTTTTTTTAAATCAATAAAAAAATTATTATTCCATTATTTCCCTCTATGAACTTTTACTAGTCTTTTAGTGGTTACCTTAGTGATTAAAACAGGTACTTGAAATGTTGCCTTTGCTACTTCTGGATAATGCCAGAATCTTAACCGCTACTACTTTTTGTGTTTTCGTGGTCTTGTATTTTTAATTCTATATATAATTTAAACCCCACAATCCATTCCTATCATTACTTTGTACAGCTAATATTCGGTAAATATTCCTCCATATTCGTCCACAGATTTACTTTCTATTTTCTTTCTATTCCATTCTGCAAGTTCGTGTTTTTCTCTAGGATCATTTTCCTTTTGCCCTAAGAACTCTCTTCCGTATTTTTTTTTTTTTTTTTTTGGTACAGATTTTCTGATAACAAAGTCTCTCAGTTTTTACTTGTCTAAACATGTCTTTATTTCACCTTCATTTTAAAGACTATTTTCACTAGGCATATAATTCTAGGTTGGCAGACACCATCTTTCAGCACTTTAAAGATATTATTTCATTGCCTCTGCACTTCCTTAATTTCCATCGAGAAGTTGGCTGTCAGTCTTATTGTTGGTTCTTGGAAGACACAGAGTCTCTGGCTACATCTAAAATTTTGTCTGGTTTTGGAAGTCTTCGTATGATGTACCTAGGTGTGCCTTCGTCTTTATCATGCTTCTGATTTAAAGGGTTTTGGAAGGTATCTTTTCAAATATTGCTTCCTTTTTCATTCCTTCCTTCTTCTCCTGAGATACTGATTACTGCATGTTAACCTTTTAACTATGTCCCATTTGTTTCTAACTCTATTTTGTTTTATTATTTTTTTCCTGTTGCTTCAATTTGCTAATGTTCTATTAACTGTTTTCCAGTTTACCAAGTCTGTCTTCTTTGTCTAATCTGTGTTCTTCCTTTTAGATTTTTTTTCTTCATAGATTTCTAAAATTCCCTCTGGTGAATTTCTTCATCCTTTCCTCTAGTTTCCTGAGCTATGGTTCTTGAATCAAGGTTATTTGAAAGTTATTGCTTAATAAATCCGTGATCTGGATCCTCTCTGTATCTGCTTCTAAGATCTATATTTTCTTTTGGTTTTTGGTCATGTGGTCCTGCCCTTGGTCATGATGTGTGATTTTTTATTGAATACTAAACACGGTGGATAAAATGCATTGTGGAGGTTCCAGCTGATGCTATTTTCCTGCACAGAGGGTTTACCCTTCTTGTGCTAGGATGATACGGTAGTAACTCCTCTCCTTACTCCAGCCAGGTACTCTGCTGAGTCAAGTGGGGCTGCAGCCTATCAAGCCGTATCTCCTTTGAGCTTTCTGATCCTTTAGAGTTTTCTCTGGAAAGCCTGATGTGTTCCTTGGGGCCCCAGTCTTTGATGGGTCCTGACGTCTAAACATTGTCTTGTGACTCTGTTGAAATTTCAACCTGCTTCCCTGGGGCCTTCCATATATCCCATTTCCACATAACCCCAGTTTTCATCACATGACTTGAGGGGAAACCTGGTCACGTCCTTCAGGTACCCCAAGTCTCCACCAAGAGCTCAGCTGTTTCCTCTGTCCCCAGAAGTGGCCCTCCATGGGTGCAGCTCAAGATTCTCCACCTCTTGCCTATGCCCACAACTGGCAGATACCCCTAGAGAGAAAGCATCTGAGACATTGCTCCCCTTCCTGGTTCTCCCTAGAGAGAAAGCATCTGTAGACGCTTGCTCACCTTTGGGGTTCTCCCCTCTCCAGGGTCCTCCGCTAGTTGACATTACCTCGGCAGCCTCACGATGCCTTCCAATGACAATTGTGTGTCCAATAGAGTTTTTCTATCTGTTCTCAGTGAGCCATGGCCCCATGCTGGCCTCACTGCCACCCAGAACCTGCTGTTGGGGTGCTGAAGCAGAGGGCACTGCAGGTTCCCTCAGGTGAGCACATCCTTCAGCAAGATTAGGAAATACCCAGAGTGCAGCCAGTGCCACACCCACCCTCCTGTAAAACCTGGAGAACTGTTTGTAAATGGAGCAAGTAATGGAGGCCTCAGATCTGCTGAGATGATCTGGGGATGATTTACCAGACCTCCGACTGTAAGAGAGCAATGCCAGAGCTTTCTTGCCCCGAGGAAGTGTGCTGCAAGCAGATGTCAGCCAGGTGACAGAATGCCACAGTGTGACCCATGATGGGACAGGGGGAACTGGGTGCTCTCATCCAGCACTTACCGAGCCCCTGGAGCAAACTGATTCTCGTGATTTATCTCATTTAATCCTCATGACACTGTGAACTAATCACGGTTATGGTCCCATTTCACAGCTGAGGAAGATGAGGGAGAGGTCACACTGTCCAGGTCACGTCACTTTAAGTGGCAGAGCCTGAACAGGAACCTGAGTCTGTGGCTCCAGGGCCTGAGCTCTGAGCCACCGTACAGCACAGACCTTGGTGCAGCCATGGGGCCCCTACACCCTTGAACGTTCCCCCACAAGGGGATCCTTCCCGGCCGGGCTCCCAAATTAACTCTGGGCTTTTCTCCAACACGTTGCTCAGGTCTGGCTCCCACTTGCTACCTGCTCCCCGGGTCTCAGAATGCTGCCATCCACCTGCCCGACACAGGGAATGTCACTTATCCACTCACTGCCACCAGCAAGCCGCGCATACACCACCCTGTACCCGGCACTGGCCCCTGAACGGCCAGAGGGAAGATCAGCCAGAACGCCAGTGAAGGTGGTCATCGGGGACCCAGTTCAAGCCGGGCCCTTCTGGGGCTCCCCGCTCCGTGTCACTGTGAGGCACTGGGGGTGCTCAGGACACAGTGACCCAGGCCTGGACCCTCTGGCATGTCCTGGATAGAGCAGGACTCACACCAGAGAGATGAGGGCTTCGGGTAAGGACAGACCCGGGCTGGCTGGGCCGCAGAATGTCGTCTCCTGCTGGCCGTGGCTTCCTCATCACCAGATCTGTAAAACCAGCTTCCCACGGCCGTGAGGGCTCCAGCGAGATAGTGCAGAGGAAATGCTTCCCCACTTGTAAAACGCTCTCTGTGGGCCACTATCGCGCCTGGCCGCCACACTTCCTCTCCGCTCCAGCTAAGGCCTCGCTGTTCACATGGAGGCTGCTCCCGGAGGAGGTTGTGGGGCCAGGATACAGGGCCTTGTAAACGAGCAAGAATGCGTGGTCTCAGGGGGACAGCAAGACTTCTGAGCGCTTCCTCCAGACTGTGCTGGAGAAGGGGCCTGGCCGCTCCTTGCCCCGGCTGCGGGCCGGCGTCCAGTCTGCTGTGTCTCCAGCGTGTGCCCCTCTGAGATCAGCAAGAGCCCCAGTCATGCATCCCCAGGGGTCCTGTAACAGGACCACACACCAAGGGGCTTCAAACAACAGAAATGCATCCTCCAGAGGCCAGGAGCCCTAAGGCCTCGGCAGGGCTGGCTCCTCCTGGGGTCTCTGAGGGAGAATCCCGCTCCATCCGCTCCCAGCTGCTGCTGGCCCTTCTCTGCTTGGGACGCTTCAGTCCACTCTGCCTCCACTGTCCCGCAGCTTTCTCTTCTTTTTTTTTTTTTGAGACAGAGTCTCGCTCTGTCGCCCAGGCTGGAGTGCAGTGGCCGGATCTCAGCTCACTGCAAGCTCCGCCTCCCGAGTTTACACCATTCTCCTGCCTCAGCCTCCCGAGTAGCTGGGACTACAGGTGCCCGCCACCTCGCCCGGCTAATTTTTGTATTTTTAGTAGAGATGAGGTTTCACCGTGTTAGCCAGGATGGTCTCGATCTCCTGACCTCGTGATCCACCCGCCTCGGCCTCCCAAACTGCTGGGATTACAGGCTTGAGCCACCACGCCCAGCCGACTTTCTCTTCTAAGAACACTTGACATTGAATTCAGAGCCCTCCTTACTCCAGAATAATCTCATCGCAACGTTCTTCACTGAACCACACCTACAAAGACCCTTTCTCCAGATGAGGCCACTCTCCCAGGCTCTGGGGCATGGGCTTATCTTTTGGGGGCTGTCATTCAATCCCCCCTCATCACACTCTCAGGCTTTCTGAGCTGAGATCCACAGTAAGGAATACATTGTTTCATCTTCGCCCTAGGCACACACTCACATCCATAGCTGAAACGCAGTTTCGGAATGTGAATCCTTGTTTCATGTTCTGTGTGGTAATGTTTTCTATTTCCTCTCCCTCCTCCTCAACACTGGCTACATACCCACTAATTGATTCCCAGAGCTTGCAGCCTGGATCAAAGTTGTTTCTGTTTTTGTTTGTTTGTTTGTTTAGGGACAGAGTCTTGCTGGGTTGCCTAGGCTGGAATGCAGGGGTGCAGTCACAGCTCACTGCAGCCTCAACCTCCTGGGCTCAAGTGATCCTCTTGCCTCGGCCTCCTGAGTAGCTGGGACTACAAGGGCATGCCACCATACCTGGCTAATATTTTTAAAATTTTTCTAAGGCCGGGTGCGGTGGCTCACGCCTGTAATCCCAGCAGTTTGGGAGGCCGAGGCAGGTGGATCACCTGAGGTTGGGAGTTCGAGTCCAGCCTGACCAACATGGAGAAATCTCATCTCTACTAAAAATACAAAATTAGCCAGGTGTGGTGGCAGGTGCCTGTAATCACAGCTACTAGGGAGGCTGAGTCAGGAGAATCACTTGAACCTGGGAGGCGGAGATTGTGGTGAGCTGAGATCGTGCCATTGCACTCCAGCCTGGGCGACAAGAACAAAACTCTATCCCGAAAAAAAAAAATTCTAGAGACAGGATCTTGCCCAAGCAAGAATGCCTATTGCCCTAATTACCTATATTGTCCCAGCAGCTCTTGAACTGCTGGCCTCAAACGATCCTTCCACCTTGGCCTCCCAAAGTTCTGGGATTATAGGCATGGACCGCCACACTCATCTCAAAGTATTATTTTTGCAAAGTGTCAGCCTCTCCCTACAGCACCCGGCACCTGGGTTCCAGGCCAGAGGAAGTCATACGGATTTGTAAAAAAGGGTTGCAACCAGTTGCTTAAAACCTGCCACACAAGGGTAAAAGCCTTAAGCATGAAGAGGTTCCCAGCAGTGGTATTTGTGAGAGGGAAGAACTGGAAACCACCCAGGTACCCCTAACAGGGGAGTGATAGGGTTTGTCTGTGTCCCCACCCAAATCTCACCTTGGATTGTAGCTCCCATAATTCCCACGTGTTGCAGGAGGGACCTGGTGGGAGATAATTGAATCATGGTGGCCGTTTCCTCTATTCTGTTCTCGTGGCAGTGAATAAGTCTCAGGAGATCTGTGGGTTTTATAAGGGGAAACCCCTTTCTCTTGGTTCTCATTCTCTCTTGCCTGCCGCCATGTAAGACATGCCTTTTGCCTTCTGCTGTGACTGTGAGGCCTCCCCAGTGACGTGGAACTGTGAGTCCATTAAACCTCTTTTTCTTTGTAAATGACCCAGTATCGGGTATGTCTTAATCAGCAGCATGAAGGCGAACAAATACAGAGAGGCTGAGTAAACCATGGGGTGTTTGCATCACTGAGTATCACACAGCCTTTTCAGTCGTGGTTAGAGACCAAGCAGAAAGGTGGACAGACACCCCCAGTACAAAGCCGTGTGAAGGACACTGAAGAAGGACGCGGGCTCGGGAATGATGCCTCGACCCTGGTGCCTGAAGCCATGCCTGGTGCGTGGGGCGTCCCTGTTTGCTGAAGGAATGAGGGGACAAAACACAGGAGCAAAGACCACCTCGGACCGTGTGAAAGCAGCTCTCCGCTGCCTCTCATCCCGCCCGCTGTGTCCTTCCACAGCGCTCATCTCAGTCTGTGGCTTTTTGACTTTTCTCCTGTCCCTCTGGGCCGTCCGCCCCCTCGTTAGAACGTAAACTGTGTGGTGTGCAGGCCTTGCCTGTCTTACTGTGCCCTCATCTCGAGCTCAGCACTGCGTCCCGCCCCGGAGGCTCCATGAACATTTGCCGAATGAATGAGTGGAGGAATGGGGGTTGGGGCATTTTTATTAGTTTTCCATTCGCCCAGTCATTCCTAATGTGGATCATTTTCTTTCCAGTGGTAAGAGCGATGTTTACTTTTCTATGCTTGAACATAAGATAAAATAAAACAAAAGACGCCTGTTGTTTTCTCAGTCAGGGGTCTGAAGGGAGCCGAGCTCCTTCTGCAGAAAGGCGCTGAGGAGGGAGCTGGAAGGAAAAGAAGGAAACGTTCCTTCCTCAACTGGAGGAAGACACACGGCCACACAGAGAACCAGCGGCCGCAGGACCGTCCCCCTGCACGCCCGGGGCCTGTCCCTCCTGACCCCAGGATCACAGTGGCGAGGCACAGTGTTAGCCAAGCAGATTGAGCCAGGACCCGGCACCACAGAGCCCTGCCGATGGTGAGTGATTTCTTCCTGGTTTTTAATGTCACTGTTGACGCGGATGAGGTGTGCATCTGGGTCTTGTGTCTGTAACGTGCGCCGGAGGAAAGGGCCTTCCTGCTGCTTCAAGGTCCCCAGCAAACACTTGAGCAGTACAGGAATGTGGGCGGGGTTGGGGGCTGGCCCGGGTGTGGCGTGCGGCGTGGCACTTAGTGGTAAACCTGTCAGCTTCTCTGATGAGGAGACTGAGGCACAGGGAGGCTGAGTGGCCTGACGAGGTCACACAGCAAGAGGACGTCTGGGCTGCACCTCAATCCAGGCTCACAGGTTCGGAGCCCAGCAAGGCCGCGAGCTCTGCCAGTGTGTCTGTGTGTGTGTAAGCGTGTCCATGTGTGTTTCTGTGTAAGCATGTACATATGTAAGCGTGTGTGTCTCCGTAAGCGTGTACACGTGTCTCTGTGTGTGCACACACGTGTGTCCTGGGCCCACAGCCTTTTGACTCCTTATCTGTGAAGCACCCGGTGAATCCCCAGCTGCTCGGGGTGTTGAGCGGTTCAGGGTCTGCTGTGCTCTGGATGGCAGAGGTGTCCTGGCCTCACTGCTGTGCCCATGTGGCTCAGCCCCATGGTGGGATGCTGAGGCCCCAACCCTAGTCCTAACCCTAACCTCCACCTCTGACCGTGCAGGGTGTGAGCACGGGCTGCTCCGCTCCCCACTCTACAGCCTCCTCGCTGGCCCCTCCGCCCCTTCCCCTCAGTGCCCACGGGCACCCGGCGCAGGGGTCACCCTCTCAGCAGTTTGGTCCCTGCCCATCCTCTGGTCCCCACTGGCTTCCTCGGGCCACTTGCCCTCAGCCAGCCGTAAACGAGTGGCTGTCTTTGAGTTTCCTCAAATATTTTAAAAATCACACTTGGTGGCACTCACTGGGAGTTGGGTTCTGATTTCCCGATGGGACTGAATTCTGGCTGAATCCCTGCACTGGCTCGATTCAGAGTCCCCGAGGCTTAAACTTGAGATGCAGTCTCCACCCCTTATCCCCAAATCTTGTAGAGTGTGAAGCATTTCAAAGGAGGCTTTAGATACAAGGCCCCCTTTCTAATCACCAGAAAGGAAATCGGTGGGCAGGGGCTGGGGAGACCCTTCGAAGGGCAGGTGAGGGGCGGGGGGTGGCGGGCTTTGCCTTTTTCGTGGGGGGAGGTGAAGGCAAAGGGGGTGAAAGCGGAACCACCCGCGCCCTCTGCTGCAGCCTGTGTCTGTGGCCCCAGGTGTGTGTGTTGAAACCCCACCCCCAAGGCCATGGTGTTGGGAGCAGAGGAGGACACGAGGGTGGGGCCTCGTGGGTGGAATTGGTGTCCTCACAAAGAGGCCCTGGAGAGACCCCTGCCCTTCCCATTGCATGAGGACACACAGGAAGCACTGCCTATGAGCCAGGAAGGGGCCTCCCCAGAACGGACCTGCCAGCGTCTTCATCCTGGACTTCCAGCTCCGGAGCTGGGAGCAGGAAATGTCAGCTGTTTGCAGATTACTTAGTCTCAGGTGTTTTGTTACAGCGGCATGTACGTACTAAGACAGTCCCCTGACAAGTCCTGAGGTCTCTGGCAGCTGGACCTTCCTGGCCGTCTGGGGAGACCCTGGCTCCCTGCCCATGGCAGGAGGGCCTTCTCTGCAGCCCCAGGGCGGTCACCCCGCTCCCCCGGCTGCAGGGTGCCTGTCACAGTGGCCCTGCTGGTATCTGGGGGCCTTGGTCCATGGTCACTCATGAAACCAGGCCCGAGGTTTTTCACAGGGGTCTGAGCTGGGGGTGGAGGGTGCTAACCGCCTTCTACCTTGGTAAAGTCCTGAATCTTTTTGGACGGTTGTTTTGGGTTGAATTGTGCCTCACCCAAAAGACATGTTAAGGCTTCACCCCCAGCACGTAGGATGTGACCGTGTGAAAATCGGGCCTCTGCAGATGTGAGGAGGTTAAGGGGAGGTCGTTAGGGTGGGTCCTTAGGAGGCTGGGAGAAGAGAGGCGAAGAGGAGAGGCCGCGTGCAGCGGAGGCAGAGGCTGGCGTGGTGCAGCTGCCCACTGAGGACCCCGAGGATCGTCAGGGCCTCCCGCAGCTGGGGTGGGAAGGGAGCAGACCCTTCCCAGCACCTCCAGAAGGAGCCGGCCCTGCCCTCGACTTGATGTTGGGCTGTGACCTCTGTCTGGGAGAGAGGAGATCCTGAAGCTTTGCAGCACCCTAGTCTGTGGCCCTTCCATATGGCAGCTCAGGAGACGAGTGCGGCCCTCCTCGTGGAAAGCAGGTGCTGCCCTCCAGACGCTGATGGCACTAGGTGACCTCCAGATGCTCGCCCAGGCCTCGAATGACCCCGGGGCGGACCAGACTCAGGAGGGCCAGAAACAGGCCCTTCCCCTCCCCCCAGCTCCATTTCCTCCTCCCTTCCTGCCTTTATTGGTTTCGTCGTCTTATTTGCACCCTGCATACTTCACCTCTGAGTTAGGAAGTGTGGGTTCCAAAGCAAAGGGCGTGTGGGAAGTCACGCGGCACAGGCTGCGCGTTTGAATTCCAGCCCCCTGTGTCCCGCCTGGGAAGGAGTCCCAAGAAATGCCTTGCACGTTTCACCCGCGCCTCCTCCGCGCCGGGGCCTGCACCTTTCCACATTTCCACGGCCCCGGAAAGGCCCCGTGCCTCCTCCGCGCTGGAGCTTCCACACTTTGCAGCCGCTGCGGGGATCCCTGCGGCCAGAGCTTACTGCCTTTGTGTCTGAAAGCCCCTCGCCTATCATGGGGACACATAAGGGCGGGCACCTGACTCGTCTTGTTCCCACTGTCTCCCCAGGTCCGGGAACAATATCTAACACAGGAGGAGTGAGGAAGCAGGGAAGGGGGAGGAAGGACGATGGAGGGAAGCCGGGAGGACCCGTGGAGTGGAGAGGGAGGAGGATGGAGGAGGACGGAGGGAGGCCTGGAGGACCCGTCACCCTTCACTCAGCCGTGCCTGGTCTCAGGCTGCCCCCAACCCTTCTCTCTGTCTCCCAGCTCCTGGCCTGGGCGGCCCACACCGGCCTCCGGTCCCTCCTTAGCTTCTCCCTGTCTCCCCGTCTGCCCGTCTCCCCGTCTCCCCTTCTCCCTGTCTCCCCGTTTCTCTGTCTCCCGGCCCCCGGCCTGGTTCCCACCCCTCCTCCCTCCCTCGGGTGTCCCCATCTCCCCTCCTCCCTCCAAAGGGTCCCTGCCTTGACACATTTTCATCTCTGTGGTGATGGCCCCAACAGTGACGGAGACGTCGTTTCCTGTCACCGTGGTAACAAATGCCACACACTGGAGGCTTAAAACAACAGAGACGCATCCCCCCAGCCCTGAAAGCAGAGGGCTGGGCTGGCGTCAAGGATCCGGCCCAGGGGTGCCAGCCGCCCTCGGCGTTCCTCAGCTCGCAGGCGCACCCCGCCAGGCTCTGCCTCTGTGGTTTTGGGGTGTTCTTCCTTCCATGTCTTCACGTGGCTCCTCCTCTTCTCATGGGGACACCCACCGTTGCGTTTAGGGCCCCCAATCCAGTATGACCTCGTCTAAGCTGAACTGATGACACCTGCAAAGACCCTATTTCCAAATAAACCCCCCTTCTGAGGTTGCAGGAAAACGTGGCTTTGGCAGACACTGTTTGGCTCACTGGGAGGCCGTGGGCTGTGGAGCAGGGGGACCCTGCGTCGCTCCTTGGTGCCGCCTGCTGGCTTCGCAGGCTCCGCAGCAACGGGATGAGGGCCCCACTGCGCAGGTCGCCCTGTGGGTCCCGTGAGACAGCGCACACGGCGCCTGGCATGGCGCTGGGTCTGGGTCCTGGGGTGTGTGTCCTGGGCTTTGCCTTCCCTGTCTCTGAAACAGGGACAATGGCACCTGCCCCACAGGACTACTGCGGGATTCCCGAGATAAGCCCTATAATGGCCCTGTCAGAGCAGAGGAGGGGGCACGGCAATGGGGGCTCACTCTCAGACAAGCTGATTACACTAGAGACGCACCCTGGGGAGGAGAATATTTTCTGTAACTTATTTTGAAAGCTCATCCTGAGTGTCTAAACCTGGCAACTTCTGCTTTTTGTTTTTTGTTGTTTTTTCTCCAAAATATTCTCATTATGAGAAATTTGGAAAACACATAAAAGTAGATAACGGACCAAAGAGACACCAAAGCCAGCTCTCACTCATCTTCTGGAGAGTTTACTTCCGGCCTTGCTTTGTTCCTGCTGTGAATTGTTTCATTAGTTGGGATTGACCTGGAAAACAATTTTTATACAGCGCCTGGGAGGCTTGCCTGTGTCAGATGTCATAAATGGGTTTTATTTTCAGTGCAAGACACACCAGTTTGGCCATGGGCTCCCGGTGTCTGGGTGGATGGGGTCTGGTGAGGCAATTCGGGGGCTCAGCTGCAGCATCGGGCAGAAGCCAGGCGGGGAGGGAGGCACAGCCGCTGGGCGCCCATGTCTGCCGTCCTCACCATCCTTGTCAAGGTAAGAGCTGAGCCATCTGCAGTCCACGGTCAACAAACAGCATTTAACCAATCACCTCCCCAGGACTGTAGACTTTTCCAAAACTTCAAACATGAGAATTTGTTTTGCACTTCACTAAAATGAATCAAAGGATGATAAAAAAGTCAAACCCAGATAAAGAGATAAAATCAATGTAAATATTTTCACCAATTTTCCAATGTTTTTCTCAAGTAAAAAAACAACTGGAGAGACGCTAGTGAAGGTCTCGACAAAACATGGCTGACTCCAGCCTCCTCCACAAGCAGCCCGTCAGGCAGCAGAAACCGGCTACTCCTGGGAGCAAGCTGCTCTCAGGAACCCTCCTGCTTCTCAGGCACACCAGCCCTGGGTGGACTTAGCGATGATCTAGAGGAAAAAGAGGCTGCACAAGGTTGGAGGCAGCTTGTTTGCCGTTTCGGCCAGGACCCATGCGCTGGGTGGGCACCCTCTGTGGTCGTTCCGTGCAGTTCCTGTGCTAGTCCTGTCTGAATGATGAGTGTGTGTGCACATGTGTTGATGTCATGCAGGACTGCAGCTTCCTCCTCACCAACAAACTGCTTCCTGCAGCAATGGCGCCTCTGTGCACACCTCCTCCTCCACTCTGCCCCACTGTGGTCAAGGAGCCCCGGGAGGGTGCAACGGCAGGGACACACCGGCAAGTGCATCAGGGCCGGTGGCTCTCCCCGGGGCGCACTGTTCTGGAGCACTCTGTGCCACTCTGGTTGGGTCTGGGATCCAGGGCAGCAGCCTCCTTTCCCAGGGCCCTTTCCCTCCGGTCCTCGTCTGCTTTCCATCAGGAAGGCTCAGGCTCTTTCCAAGGTCCAGGTGTCTTTGAGTTTCACTGACGATGGAAAGGAGATTTTGGGTTCTAGTCCTACTTGTGGTTTTCCCAGAAATTCCAAGGAAGAGAAGACAGCAGAACCACCCTCCACCTTCAGCTGGAACCTGGAAACAGCCAGAAACGGCTGATCTGAGGCTGCCGTCTGCTGTTGGCCGAGGAGAGTCGGCAAGGAGGCTTCAGGGTTGCTGAGGTAGCCTCTGGCCTCTGGGCGTGGGCCCCCAGAGGCAGGCCGTGGGAGCAGGATTTGGGGTGACCCCAGGCAGCCCTGGGGAGTGGGCAAGTGGGGCGGGAAAGGGGCTGATGAGGGCTGATGAGCAGGCTCTGCTGTGGGTAACTGGGCTCTGAGCCTCCGGGCATCCCCACTAGAGCAATGGAATGTGGAACGCACCAAGGAGTGGGCATCTGTCCCGCAGTCACCACTCACTGCTGAAGCCGCTGCTCCTGTGGCCCCCCTCCCTGGCCCCGTGGCCTCTCCCGTGGACAGGGAGCAAGCTGCCTGGCAGAGGCCCCGGCTCTCACAGCGGGAGCCGTCAGCACGCTGGGGATGGTGAGTGCCAGGTGCCATGGGCCAGAGCCTTTGGTGTAGGCTCTGGTGAAGGGACCCAGGACACACGTCCGGAATTCTAAAAGTCCTGGAAATCTGATATGTCACACGGGAGGAAACCTCAGACCAGTCGCATGTGTCCTCCCCTCCCCCAAGCCCTTCCCGGGCTGGAAGGACGGTGGCTCGAGGTGGTCACGCCAATTGGTTCGTGCTCATCAGAACCCATGGATGGCACTGCCTGGGGGACTTCCAGGGTAGCAGGGGAAGGTAACACTGTCACCCACACGGGAGGAACAGGACCACATCAGTCAGAGCCCAGCAGGAGGGAGACGGCACCTGGAGGAGGGCTTCACAGTGCTGAAAAGGTTTGAGTGGGGCTCAGGGAACCTGTGCAAAGGGACCGAGGACCTCGCGAAAGAGAAGCCCCACCACCTTAAGCCTGAAGACCGGGGCTGGGTCCTTTCTTGGAACCCACAGAGGACAGGTGTGTGAGTGCCACGGGGCTGCAGTGAGATGACCACAGGCTCACAGCCCTGTCAGCTCTGGAGGTCGGAAGTCTGGCGCACACCTCGCTGGGCTAAAATCAGGGTGTGTGAGGGCCGGTTCCTCCTGGGACCTCCAGGGGAGCGTCCTTTTCTTACCTCTGTGGCCTCTGAGGCCGTTGCACTCCTCGGCTCACGGCCTTCCTCCACCTTCCAGGCCAGCAGCGCAGCCTCTTTCCATTTCTCTCTGACTCTGTGCTCCTTCTCACACCTCTTCCTCCTGTGACCCCGCTGCCTCCCTCTTCAAGGACCCTGGGATGACACCGAGCCACCGGGACCACCCAGGGCCACTCCCGTCTCAAGAGCCTTCACTTACTCACCTGCTCAGTCACGTCCGTGTGTAAATATCACCAGAGAACATATTCCCAGGATCTGGGATTAGGATGTGGGCATCTTTGGGGACCATTATTGAGCCAATAACAGTAAAGTCTGAAGTGCCCGTGATGGGCTTTTTCGGGTGCAGCCAAGCCGCAGGAGCCAGGGAATGAACACCTGGTCCCAGTCTCCTGGCTGCCACCCTCTGCGTGGACCCAGGGATGGTGGACCCTCCGGGCAGCTTCCTGGACCTGGAGCCTGGAGGGAAGGCAGGGCAGGCACGAGGAGGGCGTCCGACCCTCAGACCTCGACCAAAGGCTGGGCACTGCCAACGTTGATGGCAAGGTCTCTGCTGAGGCTGCAGTGGTTCCTAGGTTCAAGAAAACTGGAGCACGAAATCACCCTGAGTCCCGCTACTTCTTTCCCAGCTTCAACCTGTGGGCAGGATGAAAGGATTGCCCTACACGGCCCTCAGGCTGTTTCAATGATTACCTGGATGTTTAGAACACAGATTTTAAGAAACTCCCCCACCCAATATGGCTGATCAATGAGAGAGTCACCGCTTTGGGAGGTGGCGTCAGCAGCTCCCCTCCCACCACCACCAAGCCTCCCAATTCCCTGGGGCAGCTGGACCAGGCCTGGGACTTTTGGGGGTGTCCAGGCCACTGGCCACTACAATCTCTGGAAAGAGCAGAGAAACCCCAGCATCTTTCCTCCATCCTGATTAGGCCTGGCCTTTGCTGAAATCATTCCTGTCCCAGTTAACACCGTCCTCGTTTTGAGAAGAGGTGCCCGGGGTGCAGGGATGCCTGGGTAGCAGACTGCCCGGGAGCTCTCTGCCTGAGAGAGGGTCAGCCTGCGGCAAGAGGGTAGCCGTAGAGTGAACAGGCCACGGCGGCCTCTCCTGGCCCCGAGAACGCCCTGCCTGGGGCTGGGTAGGGTCTGTTTGGCAGCACTGCCCAGATTGCAACTCATGTGTCCTTGAACAAAGTCAATGCGTTTTTCCTCTCCAGAGCCCAGCAACCATCTGACATTCGGAGCTGCTCCTCAGGGTTCTGGGCACGTCACATATTGCGCCCCAGACTTCTCAGCTCCGCAGCAGCCAGGAGCTGGGAGGTGGAGGGGCCTGTGGCCTGGCCCCCGCCTAGCAAGCCTGCATGGCCACCTCCAGCCGGGTGCAGGCTGGCTGGGGCGGGGCTGCCCTTGACCTTGGGCTCTCCCTCCTCCGCCAGATCCTCAGGCACTGGCTCAGCCTCCCACGCCCGGGGGAGCCTCTGTCTGCCCCTTCCAGCCGTTCAAGGACAAGGCTTCCAAAAGACTCACTGTTCCTGTGTGGGGAGCTAAGGCCGTGTGGCTTGGGAGGGCTGGATGAACCGCGGCTGTGGCCTGGTGAGAAAGGCTGTGGGTACCACGGCAAGCATCTCGCCTCCGCAGTGCCGGGTTCTTTGTGTGTGTAGCCTCGTTTCTGTTTCTGTTTTCATTGTGGGGCGTGGGAGGAAATCGCCAGCCTTCAGCACTGGGGCAGCCCCTCCATGGCCAGTGGTTTGCGAATCCCTTTTGTCCCTTCGGTGTCCCGAAGTCTTGGGGCCACCTGGGAACCTGAACATCATGCTGTCTTCCTGGCCTGGGCCGTGGGCTCACTTTGTTATTCTTCTTGGAAATTTGGCCAAGCCACCTTGGATGGGGCCCAGGCAGCAGGGGGCTACTGGATGCCGTGTTCCAGAGGTTTCTGCGGGAGGGAAGGCGCCCAAATGTATAGCAGCTGGCCTTGACCGGGTTCGGTTTTGGTGAGGGAGTTTGATTCGGCTTAGGGCCGCCTGGGCATGAAACAGAATCCCAAAACCTCAGCCCCATGACTCTCCCACTCTCCCACTAGGGGAAAGCAGATGTTTTGGGGCCGTGGTGGACTGGCCTGGCTGTGCCGAGGTGCCCGGAGGCAGAACTGTTTCAGGACCCTGATGGGGATGTAGAGGATGCGGGAAGCCCACGAGGGCCTCCTGTGCGCGAGCGCTTTGGTGGGCCCTGTGCGGCCGCCTTCTCGGTTGCTGGTGGACGTTCAGCCCTAATACCCTGCTCTGTCACCCGCAGCCCCGTCTGAAGCCCCTGCAATTCGAACCTTGGTTTGGGGATTTGGCCTGTTTGTCAGTGGGTTTTCCACATGTGGTTTCCACAGGAACTTTTGCTGTTTAAGTGCTTTTTTAAATGATGAAATTATCTTTTTCCTATTCGGATGAGCTCACTGGCTTTTGTGTGGGCTGCAGGCACTGGGTGATTGGAAGGGCCATGGACTTCTGAACCCAGAGGAGAAGCCCTGTGTACAAAAGCCACTGGGTCTCAGCAGTCCCTGAGGAGGTGGTTGTGAACGCAGCATCGACTTCTTTGATCTTCTGAGATCGCTGCGTTTTTCTGGTAAGGCCCCATGGAGAGCTTAGCATGCAGGCAAGTGGGTCATGGCCTCCCTCTTGAGCGAGCTGAAGGATTTAAGAACTGTCAGCTTCCTATATTATAGATGGGATGGCGCTTAACATCTGCAGCAGCCAGACTTTGTAAGGGCCAAGAAACTCGTGTGACCTTGAGGGGCAGGGAGAAGGCCTTCAGCTCAGAACGGCCCAAAGAAGTAACGCTGAGGACGAAGCCAGGGAGGGAACCAGAGCCAGAGCTAGGCTAAACCAGTTCCCACCTCCCACCTTGCAGCGCAGACCGGTGCCAACAGTGGCACAGCCTGTGGACCATCCAGCAGGGGTGCCCGAGAGGGCCGGCTTGGACGCAGCCTGTGGGGAGCTGGGTGTGCTCTCCTGGAACTGGACGACCTCCGGGGGCCCCTCAGAGTGTCTCCAATGGGGGGGCTGGACACAGCGTCCCTGCACCAAGGGGGCAGCACTCTCGTCACAAAGCAGAGGGCCCCACCGCCTGTGTTTGTCTTTCCCATTGCAGTCTCTCGGGCCCTAGGCCAGGCCTCGTTCCCATCAGATAAAGCCTGGGGCTGCCGGACGCAAGCAATGCGAGCAATCGTGCCTGACTCACAGGAAGGGAGGAAAACAGGAATTCGCGCAGAAGCTGTTTCCCCCTCGGGCCTGGGAAGGGTGTGAAGGGATGTGCCGGCGGCAGGCGGCTGAGCTGGGGGGCAGTTCTGCCTTTCTTCATCCCCTTTCAGGTGCCTAGACTTGGGAAGGAGAGGGATGCCGCCAAGCTCAGCTCCTGCAGGGCCCCGGCCTTCTGGTGTGGGATCCCGCTCGGGAGGGCCCGGCGCTGGGGCTGCTGCTGAAATTCTTGAGACTGGTTCACAAAGGGCCCCACGGTTTCATTTTGCACCGGCCCCTCCAGGGATGGAGAGGGTCCTGGCTGCCAGTGTCAAAGCCCCGGGGGTCTCTCCTCGGTCCCTGACTCCCCTCACAGCCCTCCCTGCCCAAGGAGCTCCGGGCTTCCGCACACATTTCTCTCCTTTTTAAGGGCTCATTTCTTTGGGTTCGTCTCCTGCCAAGGTTGCCTTCAGAGCAGGATCCCCAGTGCCCTCCTTCTGAGGCTCTCTGCTTCGAGTGGCCACCCTCCCCCAACACACCTGGAGCCCGGAACGGGGAGTGCCCTGGACACCAGCCCTCCACGGCCCAGAGCCTCTGCCTCTCCTGGGCCTCCCAAGAGTACAACCTGTCCACGCCACCAGGCTGCAAACCTGGATTTGAAACCAGTGCTGTCGAACTCCTTGAACTGCATCAGAGGCTTTCAGTAGCGGGACCGGAACCCAAAAGAGCCCCCTTCTTTGTCTTGAATTCCTCCCACCTGAGTTAGCATCTTGGAGGTCAAGGTTTCAAGGAGTTCAGTATCTGAGAAGAGAAAGACACCAAACCATAGTTCCCCATGAAGGCTTGCTGATGAAAAACAAATCTAACTCCATAAAATATCTGAAGACCGTTATTCTGAGCCAAGTGCGAGGAGCCTGACGGGTGACACAGCCCCGGGGGGCCTGAGGACGTGTGCCCCAGGAATTGGGCCACAGCGTGAGCTCATACATTTTACAGGAACAGGAGGCTCAGGCAGAGTCAGTCAATACTTGAAAGATGCACATTGGCTCTGCCCGGAAAGGAGGGACGACTTCAAGGGGGGGAGGGGCTTCCCGGTCACAGGGGGGTTCAAAGACTTTCTGATTAGCCATTGGTTTAGAGAGTTAAGTTATTATCTAATCACCTGGATTCAATAGAAAGGAGTGTCTGGGTTAAGATAAGGGGTTGTGGAGACCAAGGTTCTCATTCTGTAGATGAGATCTCATAGGCGGCTTTACTTCAAGGCAATAGATGGCAAATGTTTCCTATCGAGACTTTTGAAACATTCTAGACGCTAAGCCCATCTCTCCAGCATCAGAAAAAGCCCTGGAAAGGGAAGATGACTTTCTACAGAATGTGGATTTTCCCCACAAGAGACAGCTTCGCGGGGCCATTTTAAATGATGTCAAAGAAATCTCTTTGGGGGTAAAACACTTCTATTCCTTCCAAGACCTGCTCCCTGTCATGTGATGTTATACTAGACTTGGGTTGGAATTTGGTATCTTATTGCTACAGAGAGCCTGTGCTGTCGTCTTAAGGTCTCCGTTTAATGTCAGTGCTGGTCAGCTGGGCCTGAATTCCAAAGGTAGGGGTGTATAAAGAGACGTATCTGACCGGCACTTCCCACCACAGCCTGAACTTGTTTTTCAGGTTTACTTTGGAATCCTCTTGGCTGAGAAGAGTGGTCCATTCAGTTGGTTGGGGGTTTAGCATTTTATTTTTGGGCTGGGCGTGGTATCTCACGCCTGTAATCCCAGCACTTTGGGAGGCCAAGGCAGGTGGATCACCTGAGGTCAGGAGTTCAAGACCAGCCAGGCCAACATGGCAAAACCCCATCTCTACAAAAAATACAAAAATTAGCTGGGTGTGGCAGCGGGTGCCTGTAATCTCAGCTACTCAGGAGGCTGAGGCAGGAGAATCGCTTGAACCTGGGAGGCGGAAGTTGCTGTGAGCCAAGATAGTGCCACTGTAGACAGGGCAAGACTCTGTCTCAAAATATATATATATACATATTTTTGGTTCACAGACTTAAAGGAATCAGTGCTCTGCCAAGCAAGCCTCTAATTTTTTTCTTAATTAATAGACAATTTTTAAGAACAGCTTTAGGTTTCCAGAAAATAGAGCAGATAGCAGTTACCATATCCCTTCTCTCCGTCCGCCCTCGCCCACCAGTTCCACTACTGAGAACATTCTGTGGGTGCTGACAGATGAATCGAGGCACACGCTCCCCATTGCAGTATCACAGAGCAGCTTCCTGGGCCCCTAAATCCTCTGTGCTCCTGCCACTCGCCCTCCCTGCCCTCCGTGCTCCTGCCACTCCCCCTCTGCCCAGCCCCGGAAGCCACTGATCTTTCTTGTTTTCATGGTTTTGCCTTTTCCTGAATGTCATGGAGTTGGAATCACAGTTTCCAGCCTTCTCCAATGGGCTTCTTCACCTAGCAGCATTTAAGATTCCTCCCTGGCTTTTCACAGCCTGGCAGTTCCTTTCTTTTTAGCACTGAACCCATTCCATTGTCTGGAGGGACCCCAGCTTATCTATTCACCTATGCAGGTATCTCGGTCTCTCCTAAGTTTCTGGTGATGATGAAAGCCACCCTCTAATTTTCACCTGTTTCTTTGGGCTCCGCCCCTCACAACTGGGAAGCTCTGGCAGGGAGGGGATGCCCAGTCTGCCATGTGGCCAGCAGCACCCTCTCACCCTGTGTCTGCTGGACTGCGTGGTTGGGAATAGAAGGGAGGCTGGAAGTTCCCCGTGGGAAGGGAGAGAGGAATGAGCCCTTCTGTCCCTCTGTCGGGTGGAGAGCCGCACAAGTGACAGGCAGGGGTCCCTCCCTGGTGCTGCTGGGGGGGAGGCAGGAGGAAGGGATGTCTCAACATGGGGGGCGCACACCCTAGACAGACCCTAATAGGTAGACCCTAAATAGACCCTAGATAGATAGACCCTAGATAGGTAGACTCTAGGTAGACTCTAGGTAGACTCTGGGTAGACTCTAGGTAGACAGACTCTAGGTAGACTCTAGGTAGGTAGACTCTAGGCAGACTCTAGGCAGACTCTAGGCAGACTCTAGGCAGACTCTAGGTAGACTCTAGGTAGACTGCCCCGGCTTGTCCAAGCCAACTTGAGAGCTTCCCTTAGGAGGCCACTGCCCAGGTCCTCTCCGGGTTGGAGACTGGGGTTTGCCAATCACCACTTAAACTCTTTAAAATGT
Source organism: Piliocolobus tephrosceles (assembly GCF_002776525.5). Classification (NCBI taxonomy): domain Eukaryota; kingdom Metazoa; phylum Chordata; class Mammalia; order Primates; family Cercopithecidae; genus Piliocolobus; species Piliocolobus tephrosceles. The sequence goes on from NC_045450.1 coordinate 72,937,256, forward strand.
ATGTTCTGAGAACATTTGGGACCAGAAGGCAATGAAGTTGACAGGTTCCTATCAACTCTCTTAAAACCATGGAGGTCCCAGCCTTCTCTGCAGGGAAGCGGGCAGAGCCCGGGGCCTGACCCTGGGGCAACCATGCCCTGTGATAATCCACCAGAGCCCAGGAGCCCACTGTCCTTGTTGAGAAGAGCAGGCGGCTCTGCTTTGTAGTGGTATCACTGCATACAGAACACGCTTCTGAAAGTTGCTGCCCCTCAGCCTTGTGGAGATCCAGCCTTCCTCCCTCCCGTGGCCTTGGCTCTCTGCTCGGCTTCAGGAGATACAGTCCAGCCTCCTTGGTGACTGTGTGAGGCTGGATGAGTCACTGCCCCCTTTCTGACCTTGTCTGATTCATGGTAAAATGGGCTATGAGTAACTGGTTTAATCTTGCACATGTACTGGGATTGACTGGTAATGGCTGCCTGGAGTCTGGGTCTAGCTCTGTGTAGATTAGACATGTCTGCCATAGTGTGGGTGAGGGAGGTGGGGTTCTGTCCAAGTCTCTGCCATCGGCTGTTCTCTGGGGTTTTTCTACCAGTCCTACTCATTTTTGTTCATTTTACAATCCAGAGTTGTGACTCGGGTAGATCAGCTGGGAAAAAATTGAAAAGTAGTTGTTTTAATTATTTCCCCTTTACGTGGTTAAAAAGAAGATGAAGAAGATTCTTTAAGTTCTAGCGCTGACTGTTGAAAGCCACTTGTATAGAAGGTGCCAAGAACTACAGGATTCTTTTGTCTACTGCTCTGCTTCGGGTGAGGCTTGGAATATGATGGGGTCAGGAATGGGTCTGAGTGTGAATTTTCATGGTGGTTTTATTGTTTGTTTGTTTTTGTTTTTTGAGATGGAGTCTCACTCTGTCGCCCAGGCTGGGGTGCAGTGGCGCGATCTTGGCTCACTGCAAGCTCCGCCTCCCGGGTTCATGTCATTCTCCTGCCTCGGCCTCCCGAGTAGTTGGGAGTACAGGTGCCTGCCACCGTGCCCAGCTAATTTTTTTTTTTTTTGTATATATTTTTAAAGTAGAGACGGGGTTTCACTGTGTTAGCCGGGATGGTCTCGATCTCCTGAGCTTGTGACCCACCCACCTCGGCCTCCCAAAGTGCTGGGATTACAGGCAAGAGCCATCACGCCCGGCCAACAATCACTGGTGTCTTAAAGACCGTGTCATCTTGCATGCCCAGAAATTTACATTATTTCCAGCTTGAAATTGCCCAGCTAAGTAGGTATTACAATCTGATGGTATGGAAAAACTCAGGCAGACCTGCCCAGGCCCTGTCGGCAGTGGAGGGGCTGCTGCTCTGGCCTGTGCTCAGGGCCATCGACCCTCTCGCCCAGAGAAGAGCCAAACACCCGTGCCCATTGGTGACTGACCCTGAGCCGGCGATGCTGGCTGCCTGTGGTGGTTTAAGGGGGTGATTCTCAAAGCCTGCTCTGTCCCGCCAGCCCCAGTCGGCGGTGGGAGGTGCTCCCGGTCATTTCTGGAGGGCAGGACGTGTCTTCTCGCACAGGTTTCTTTCACTTAGCCACAGTGTGGTCTGACCTTCAGAAATGAGTCACTTGAGGAGCAGTGGGAGGAAGCCCGGTCCTTCCTCTAATAATCGTGTGATGGGGGGAGAGAGAGATTTGGAGGGAGGGAAGGAGAGAGGCAGAGAAAGAGCCTGTTGGGAGAGAGAGGCCACAGCTAGCAGCTGACAGTTGCCCAGGGCTGCGTGGGGAGGCTGGCCGTTCTGTATGGGATCGGTCATGGGCATGCTGGCCACCTGGCCTCAACACTGTGCCCACCAGGTGCCAGAATTGAAAAGGGAATGTGCTAATATGCAGAACGTGGTGTCCACAGGGACGCAGATGCATCAACCAGAGAGTAAGAGAAGCGTCTCTGGAGCTGGGATAGGCCACTGTGTAAGACGCAAGGCTGGAGAGCGGGTCTCTGCCGACCCCAGAGCCCTCAACGTAGGGGAAATTAACCGCTCCAGGCGGAAGGCAGCTTCGGGAGGTTTTGGAGACAGGCACATCGCCACTGTCACTTGCAGCCACAGGCAACCGCAAGTTGGTTTGAAGAATGGTTGAAAAGATAATCCCCTTGTGCTGGAAAAGTCCTTCCCAGCCGACCTCCCCTCTCCAGCTGACACCAGGGACCCTCAGTGTGCCCCAGGCTGCACCGCCAGCCCTCTCTCCATGGGGATAAGAGACACATAAGCTGCCTGCCACCGAGGCCCACCCCAGGGGCTGGGCAGAAACCCCATATTCCTGCAGGCCCTGGCTGCCTGGAGGGCCACCCACACCATGTCAGATGCTGCCTGGCAGGGCTCTGCCATCCTCCCTGCTTGGTCACGGAGCAGCATGGGTTAAGAGTACTATTGTTAGGCCAGGCGCAGTGGCTCACACCTGTAATTCCAGCACTTTGGGAGGCTGAGGCGGGCAGATCACTTGAGGTCAGGAGTTTGAGACCAGCCTGAGCAACATGACAAAACCCCGTCTCTACTAAAAATGCAAAAATTAGCTAAGCATCATGGCACGCACCTGTAACTCCAGCTACTCAGGAGGCTGAGGCAGGAGAATTGCTTGAACTGGGGAGGTGGAAGTTGCAGTGAGCTGAGATCACGCCACTGCACTCTAGCCTGGGTGGCAGAGCGAGACTCCTTCTAAAAAAAAAAAAAAAGCCCTATTGTCACATGAAAAGTTTATTTGTTGGGGACCTGTAAGGCTCAAGAGAATGAGCCCAGACTTGGTGGCAGCTCTGTTGGTGGCTGAGCTCTGGGGACAGTGCTCTCACCGGGGTGGGCTCAGGTGTCACCAGGGTCCAGGCAACAACTGGGGAACCAGCACTGAACCAGATACAGTGGCTGTCCCTTCCTTCCATGCATGACAGGCTGAGGATCCTGGTAGGTGCTTGCAGAGCTCCCTGGCAGGGAATGTTGACATCCAGTCCGCAGCCATCCCAATCACACCACTGATGTCATCCCCTTGTGCCCCTGGGATGCTCCACGGCCTCTCCACCACGCACACTGGGACATGGGGAGAAGGATGCCGTGTCTGAGGTGGTATGAGACGACAAGGAGCATGCTTGGGGCCGGTGGAACAATATGCTCCCAGCTGCCCCTGTCCTTCAGGGTAAGGGACCTGTTCCAGCAAGTTCAGGGTCCCGGGGAGACTCAACCTGGAGAGGAGAGGCCCAAGGGCACCTCCCAGAGTTCTGGTAATACGTGGGATTGGGGGTGCCCTGCCGCTGGAAGGCACTGTTTCCCACTGCTGCGCAGACAGGATGGGAGGAAGGGGGTTCATGCCATACCCAGGGGATTTGGGGAGATAGTTGAAGGCTGTGCAAGGAGCTCATGAGGTTTTGGTGGGGCTGGCGTGGGTCCCCCAGCACTGGAAGTCGCAGAGAGCACCAGCTACAGGCGGCCCGATCCATCCTTCAGGAAAGGCACTCAAAGCCCAGTGCTCTGCAACCAGCTCTAGTGGTCAAGGATGAGGAACCTGGGGCCCCACACTGGGCCCGAAGGTTCAAGGGCTTCTTATCAGCGGCTTCTCATCCACCTCACCCTGGTCTGTGGCTTCTCTAAATGCATTTTCAAAATTCAAAATGCATTCAAAATGCATTCAAAATGCTTTAGCAATGCGTTTCCACACAGCTCTGGAGGCCAGAGTCCAAAGTTAGAGTGCCGGCAAGGCTGGCCCTTCTGAGGCCTCTCCCTGGCTTGTCGAGGCTGCCTTCTCCCTGTGACCTCACATGGCCATCCCTCTGTGCATCTATGTCCTAATCTCCTCCTAGAAGGACGCCAGGCAGATTGGACTGGGGCCCACCCAGATGACCTCATGCTACCTTAGTCACCTCTCTAAGCCTGTCTCCAAATATAGTCACATTCTTAGGCCCTGGGGGTTAGGACTTCTACATGTGTACTTTGGGAGGACACAGTTCAGCCCAGAGCAGATGGGAGGAAGCTCCAGCTTGGCCACCGCCCCTTTTCCCAGGCAGGGTCCTAGGCAGCAGCAGGGTGAGGGTCAGCCTGGTTCCCACAGCGAGGACGCTAGCCATTGCCTGGAAGCATGAGGCATCTCCGGCACACGGGGCTTGGCACTGCCTCTAAAGCCCAGGGTGTTTACACATTCCTGTCATGGAGGGGAAAACCCAAGGAGCAGCAGCCCAGAGCACGCATTCACCCCTGCCTGCTGGGGCTTCAGAAGGAGCTGGCTGGGAAACCACAAGTCAAGGAAAATCCTTTATGGAATGAGCAAAAGCAAAAGGAACAGAAGCCTTTGACTCAGCTCACCCAACCCCACAGGGAGACACTGATGCGGTGGGGGATGTCTACTGGCCTTGTTTCTCCAAGCTCACAGCTGGCCAGCCCTGGTATTCTGCGTTCCCTGGGCCCACTTTCCACTGCTTTATCATCACTGCTCATGGCACGGGGCTCAACAAATGGCTCACGAGGCTGGAAGACAGTGAAGTGTCCTTGGCTGGTGGCCAGCTCATAAGATCCTCATGTGACCACCATAGAGTGGCACCCACCTTTGGTAGTCGGTGTTGGTCCATTGGTCACCAGTGCTGGCAGATCCGTTCACAGCCTGACAGCACTCACTCTAAGCCTGCTCAGTTATGGATGCCTGTGCCACTGAGCTTTTCCATGGTCATACCAGTAGGATCCAGTCCCCGTCTACAAGAGGATTCTGGCCACAGTTGGGATGTAAGATGTACCCACCCCTTCTGGAAGTTTCCTCAGACTCTCCAGGCACAGAGCATCCATCAGTTGTGTTCACACATGGCACTTGTCCCCTCCTCTAGTCATCTGCTGATGGACCTCCCCAAGACTGCACTTCTCAAGGACAAGTGAACTTGAGTTCCCAGGTGAGCAGAGGGAGTAGAGCATCTCATTCAACCCCATGGTCCCTGCATGTACGTTAGCAGGTGGTCCAGAGGAGATGCTTCCTGTGTGTTGTTTGGATGGATGGATGGGTGAGTGGATGGGTAGATGGATGGGTAGATGGGTGGACAGATGGGTGGATGGATGGATAAATGGGTGGATGGGTGGATAGATGGGTGGATGGAAGGGTGAATGAATAGATGGATGGATGAAAGGATGAGTGGATGGATGGATGGATGGATGGATGGATGGATGGATGGATGGATGGATGGATGGATAAATGGATTGGTGGGTGAATAGATGAATAGGTGGGTTCATTGATGGAAGGATGGATGGGTGCATGGATGGATGGTTGGATGCATGGGTGGATGGTGGATAGGTGAACTGATGGCTGACTGGCTGGATGTGTGTGTATATATATATATATATATACACACACACACACATACATACACACACACCTGTGTGGATGGATGAGTCAAAGGGCGAATGGATGTATGTATGGGTGAGTGCATGGATCATGGATGGATGGGTGAATGGATGGATGGATAGGTAGATGACTGAATGGGTGGGTGGGTGGGTGGGTGGATGGATGGATGGGTGCATGGGTAGATTGGTGGATGTGTGGATGAACAGACAGATAGGTTGGTAGGTTAATGGATGGGTGGATACATACATTTATGCATGCATGGATGGGTGGGTGGGCGTTTGGGAGAGTTAATTCATGGATGGATGGGTGAATGGATGGATGGATGAACGAGTGGATGGGTGGGTGGGTGGATGGATGGATGGATGGGTGGATGAGTGGGTGAGTGGATGGGTGAATGGGTGGATGGATGGATGGGTGGGTAGATGAGTGGATGGGTGGATGGATGGATGGATGGATGGGTGGATGAGTGGGTGAGTGGATGG
>NC_045450.1:72943073-72947687 GCF_002776525.5 Piliocolobus tephrosceles
TGGATGGATGGATGGATGGATGGATGGATGGATGGATGGATGTGTGGGTGTCTAGGCAGATGGATATATAAGTGAATGGATGGGTGAGTAGATGCATGAATACATGGATTAGTAGGTGGGTGGGTAAATTGATTTATGGATGGATATATGGATGTCTAGGCAGATGGATATATAAGTGAATGGATGGATGAGTAGATGCATGAATGCATGGATTAGTAGATGGGTGGGTGAATGTATTTATGGATGGATAGATGATGGGTGGATGGGTAGGTGGATGAGTGGATGGGTGGGTGAATGGATGGTTGGATGGATGAGTGGGTGGATGGGTAACTAAACAGAGGGATGGCTGGATAAGCATAGAATGGTCACCTAAGTTTGACAACTGGTGCATGTTATATGCCCAGTAGCATGGCTCAGAAAGTTCATGATTTAAGAAAGGAGAAAAACTTATGGTCCCCAGGAGATGTGGAACTTGGTTGCAATGACAAGAAGAGACCCTCTGAAATAGTGCACAGCCCCAGGACACCAACATATCACTGCTAAAAGAAAGACCATGAACTGATCAGAAGACCCATCAGAAGACTAGGCCTTGTCCTACAGTCCCAGCACCCCTGAGCAGCAGGACACACCCATAGGGCAAAGGGATTTTGTTTCTGAGGAAAAGAGAGTTTGGTCTCTGTGGACCCTTCATCAAGGGTCATGTTGCTATGAGGCAGAGGAGGAAAGAAGGGATGTGTTCTGAGGGGATTGAGTCCTTCCTGATGAAGATGTCTCAGTAGAGGCACAGTCATGTGAGCCTGGTGCAGGCTTGCTGCAGCATGAGGAACTTAGGGCAGATGTAGTAAGGACTTCAGGCTGTGAGGATGATTAAGTAGAGGAGGAGGCTGTGACTCAGTCCTGCAGGCTGTGGGAGCAGAGCTGTTTCTCATGGTCTGCTGCTTGCTGGAGTCTGGCTCCAGAACAGTTGGGGAGAGGATGCGTAGGCTCTTGGCCTCTCCCTCCTGGACCGTCCTCCTGCAGCCCCTGTGAGACTCAGCAGGGCTGAAGTTCACTGCTGTCATCTCCCTCTGTGGGTCCTGGAGATGAGCCCTGAGGCTGGGAGGTCAGCTGCCCAGGAGAAATTCAAGGCTGACAGGCAACAATTGCCTCTGAGCTTTCCCAGATGAGTCACCACATGACGGTCACCTTCCTCATCCTCCACAAGCCCAAATCCCGAAGAGGGGAATTCTCACCCCAAAGTGTCCTTCTCCCCCTTGCCTACAGAGCTCATGAGTCAAGCCTCCGTGGCCTATTTTTAGGCCATTTCTTCAGATCGCACGGTGGGCAGGGTTTGTTTACTCTGGATCAGAGCTGCTCTGGGAACTCTCCATGCAGCCACCAGACACTAGAACAAAGACCAGTGAGGAAGGATGATTGAAGTTCAGACATTGAGCGTGCCTGGTGTCCTGGTGACAAAGGCAGCCGAACAGACCCCAGGGACTGGGGCTGGAGCAGTACACAGCCCCGGGACATCCTCCTGCCTGGCTCAGCAGCTGGAATGGTTGCTTTGACTCATCCAACAAAAGCAGAGAGGACACATCTGCCTGGGCACCATGAAAAGATCATTGGACACAGGAAGGTCAGCCAGTGCTCAAAGGGCTTCCCTCCTGCAGCCATCAGCTCTGGCCCCAAGCCCCTGGAGGGCCTCATTCATTTCTTCTTTGCTCCCCGTGATGTACTGAGAGCAAGTCAAGGGCAGGAGCTCCACCTTGCCCATGTTCATAACCCCAACTCTACCACCAGAAAAGATTCAATAAAGTCTGTGTTCATTCAGTCACTCATGTTTTCATTTATTTATTCATCCCTTCATTATTTAACATTTGTGCACTCGATGTGTCAGGTACCAGTTCCATCCTCAGTAAACTTTCCGCAGGAGACTGGCAGAAACAGGTGTGATGAGCATTATGGTGGGGGAGCAAAGGGGCTGGGGGACCAGGAACCTCATCTCAGAGCAAGCCAAGTAAGGATCCCCGGATGAGGGGAGAATTTGTTGAAGGACCTGTAGGCATCAGTCAGGAACAGAGACGGGTAGGAGGAGGCTGTCTTGGCACAGTAGTTCTCACACTTCAGCCTGCATTAGAATTGCCCAGAGCACTTGCTAAAACGCAGATCACTGGCCCCAACTCAGAATTTTTGATTCATAGGTCAAAGTGAAGCCCAGGAATGTACATTTTCAACAAGTTTTAGTGATGCTGATCTGCAGGTCCAGGGACCACACCTTGAGAACCACTGCTTTAGGGAGCAGGAAGCAGCAAGGACAAAGGTAAAGAGGTGACTGTGAGTGAGTGAGCGAGTGAGTGAGTGAGTGAATGAGTGGATGAGTGAGTGAGCAAATGAATGAGTGGTGAATGAATGAGTGAGTGAATGACTGAATGAGTGAGTGAGTGGATGAGTGAATGAGTGAGTGAGTGAATGGTGAATGAATGAGTGAGTGAATGACTGAGTGAATGAGTGAGTGAGTGAATGACCGAGTGAATGAGTGAGTGAGTAAATTGGTGGATGAGTGAGTGAATAGTGAATGAGTGAATAGTGAATGAGTGAGTGAATAGTGAATGAGTGAGTGAATGAGAAAGTGAGTGAATGAGCGAGTGAGTGAATGAGTGAGCGAATGGTGAATGATTGAGTGGGTGAATGAGAGTAATGAGTGAGTGAGTGGATGAGTGAGTGAATGAGTGAATGAGTGTGTGAATGAGCAAGTGAATGAATGAGTGGATGAGTGAGTGAGTGAATGGATGAGTGCATGAGTGAATAAGTGAGGGAGTGAATGATTGAGTGAATGAGTGAGTGAATGGGTGAGTGAGTGAGCGACTGAGTGAATGAGTGAGGGAGTGAATGAGTAAGGGAGTGAGTGAGTGAATCAGTGAGTAAGTGAAGGAATGAGTGAATAAGTGAGTAAATGAATGAATGAGCAAATGAATGAGTGAATGAGTGAGCGAATGAGTGAGCGAATGAGTGAGTGAATGAGTGAGTGAATGAATGAGGGAATGGTGAGTGAGTGAATGAATGAACGAGTGAATGAGTGAATGAATGAACAAGTGAATGGGTGAGTGAACGAATGAATGAGAGAATGAATGAACGAGTGAATGAGTGAGTGAGTGAGTGAGTGTGAAAGTGCATGAATGAGTAACTGCCCTGGTGATCCCAGCTCCCATGGTTGAGTCATGACCAGATCTGAGACTTCCCAGCTGAGCCACCAGACATCCAAATTCCTGACCCTCGGAACGTGTAAGCACCGTTCAACAGTTGTCCCAAGCTGTGATGTGGCTGGACAGAAGGCTATCAGAGCAGCCAGCCTTGACCAAGTGGGAGGCCACCCACACAAGGCTGCTCCAGTGGGGTTGGAGAGACAGGCCACAGCCAGGTCAGAGACAGATGAGAGCCAGAGAACCAGTCTCTGACTTCAGGGTCTTGTGAACCAACCAGTGGGATAGACAAGGAGAGAAACAGAATTGGCCATTTTTAAGGGAATAGAGAAAGCACTCTCAGGGTGAGAGAACTTCCCTTCATTGTAGAAAGGCATTTAGTAACCACTGTGGAAATTATCAAGAAAAATTCACAGCCAAACCAGGCCTGATAGGACCAATCATGAAAAAGGTGGTCAAATGGATCCGTGTCTTTGATAAAAGCTGTGAGCAGACATTCTGGGACTGTCGTATTAGTCCAGTTTCTCTCTCAGAGTTGCAACACTCTCTAAAAATTCCCCCCAAGCGCCAGGTACAGTGGCTCACACTTGTAATCCCAGCACTTCGGGAGGCCAAGGCAGGAGGATCACTTGAGACCAGCCTGGGCAAGATCGTGAGACCCCTGTCTCAAAAAAACAATTCCCCCCAACTAATTTTAACTTGTGTAGAATTTATAAAACTGAGTATATGCTATAATAGTACCATGCGAGAGGAAGATGGGCTAATTATGAAATCAAATAAAAGAAAGAGTGTTATAATGTGTTTACGAACTCAGCATCATGGAACTTTGGAGTTAGAAACTTTTGCATTCATTCGTCTGAGCTGCCGCACTTTGCAGAGAGGAGATGGGTGCAGGGAGGTCCGGCCACTCGTTCCAACAGATCAGCCAGCGGTAGCAGAGCGGGGATCAGAAGCCGGCTGTCAGGCTGAGGCAGGTGCCCTTTCTCCACTTTAAAGCATCTGAAGTTGCTCTTTCTTTGCCCGGCAGGGATGATCTCTGTGTGCGCACCATGGCCTCAGTCTCAGTCTTTCCTTCCCACTCTGTGTCCCTTGGCCTCTCTGTCCGCCTTCCTCAGTGTGTCTGTCTCCCTCTGTGACTGCGTGAGTGTGTGTCCATGTGTCTTGGCTCCTGGCTGTCTCACTTTCTCATGCTCCACACACGTGTCTGTGCAATCTTTTTAACCCCACAACCATTGCTGATACCCCAAATGAACTAGCCACAGGGATTATCCAGTATCCCATGTCCCAGGTGCCCCAAGCCACTGCTGGATAGTAGCTCTGCTCCTTTTATGGGTAAGATAACAATATGCCATCAATACCCACAGCCAGCTTCTGTTGAAAGAAAGAAAAGAAAGAAAGAAAGAAAGAAAGAAAGAAAGAAAGAAAGAAAGAA
>NC_045450.1:72947697-72975596 GCF_002776525.5 Piliocolobus tephrosceles
GAAAGAAAGAAAGAAAGAAAGAAAGAAAGAAAGAAAGAAAGAAAGAAGGGCTCAGGCTGTTGCTCAGGCTGGAGTGCAGTGCCACCATCATACCTCACTGTAGTCTCGAACTCCTGGGCTCAAGCCATCCTCCCACTTTAGCCTCCCAAGTAGGACTCCCAAGCTGGGACTACACCACAACCACCTAATGTTTTTTTTTTTTTTTTTGAGTTGAAATCTTGCTCTGTCTCCCAGGCTGGAGTGCAGTGGCACAATCTCGGCTCACTGCAAGCTCCGCCTCCCGGGTTCCCGCCATTCTCCTGCCTCAGCCTCCCGAGTAGCTGGGACTACAGGCACCTGCCACCTCGCCGGGCTAATTTTTTGTATTTTTAGTAGAGACAGGATTTCACTGTGTTAGCCAGGATGGTCTCGATCTGCTGACCTCATGATACACCCGCCTCGGACCCCCAAAGTGCTGGGATTACAGACATGAGCCACCGTGCCTGGCCAATTTTTAAATTTTTTATAGAAACAGGGTCTTGTTATTTTGCCCTAGCTGGTCTCAAACTCCTGGCTCAAGTGATTCTCCCTGCTTGGCCTCCCACATGGCTGGGATCACAGGCATGAGCCCCTGCACCCAGCCCCCATGACCTGCTTCTAGATTGTGCGTGGCTCCTCCTTACCCCGAGGCCCCTGTGCCAAGTGCTCCTCCCTGAGCTTCAGCATAGCTGGTTCCTTCTCGATCTCCAGGATTTGAGTTAAAGTTGGTTCCTCAAGTGAAAACGTCACTTACCTCTCATTATTCTCTATCTATCCCTTTTTGAAATTAAATACATTCTTACTTTGCAATTCAAGTATAATGTATGTGCAGAAAAGCGAAGTTGTATATATCTAATGCAAAGAATTTTCACAAAACGAAGCCGCCAGTCAGATCAGGAAACGGAGCAAAACCCACACCTCAGAGATGCTCCTACTGCACCTCCGTGAGCCTTCCCTCTCCTCTTCACTAAAGCGCGCTGCCATTTTCACCTCTATCACCTCGAGTTAGTCCTGCCTATTTGAACTTTATATGAATGGAATCATATCACATTATTCCTGTGCATTAGGCTTCTATACATATATATATATATATATATATATTATTTATTTATTTATTTATTTATTTTTGAGACAGAGTCTTGCTCTGTCACCCAGGCTGGAGTGCGGTGGGGCGATCTCTGCTTACTGCAAGCTCCACCTCCCGGGTTCACATCATTCTCCTGACTCAGCCTCCCGAGTAGCTGGGACTACAGGCGCCCGCCACCGCACCCGACTGATTTTTTTTTTTTTTTTTTTTGTATTTTTAGTAGAGACGGGGTTTCACTGTGTTAGCCAGGATGATCTCGATCTCCTGACCTCGTGATCCGCCTGCCTCGGGCTCCTAAAGTGCTGGGATTACAGGCGTGTTCAATACAATTTTTGTGAAGAGCTGTTCATTCTGTTACATGTAGCTCTAGTTTATAATTTTTATTGCTGAATAGTATTTCATTTCGTGAATATAAAACAGTTTGTTTATCCATTCTGTTGTTGATGGATATGTTTATCCCGCTCAGGCTTCACTGAGATTTTTAGAACTGTAAATTTATATTTTGCACCAAATCTGGGAAGTTTTATGTCATTTCTTCACGTATTTTTCTAGTGACTTTCCCTCTCTCCTCACCTCTGGAATTCCATTTCCACATAGGCTCCACTGCTTGCTGTTTTCGCATAGGTTTCTGAAGTTCTATTCCTTTCTTTTCAATAATGATTTTTCCATTTTTCAAATTAAGTCATTTCTTTTTATTTATTTTCAAGTTCTCTGATTCTTTCTTCTTCCAACCCCAATCTGTTTAAAAACTAGCAAGTTTTTAAAATTTCAGTCATGACACTTTTGAGCTCCAGATTAATCACATGTCTGTTGCAGTTTCTGTTACTTTGTTGAGGCTTCCTACCTTTTCGGGGATTTTTGCTTTTTGGGGATTTGTTTGTTTGTTTTGAGATGGGGTATTGCTCTGTAGCCCAGGCTGGAGTGCAGTGGCGTGATCTTGGCTCACTGCAACCTCCACCTCCTAGGTTCAAACAATCCTCCTGCCTCAGCCTCCCAAGTAGCTGGGATTACAGGCATGCACCACCACGCCCAGCTCATTTTTGTATTTTTAGTAGAAACAGGGTTTCGCCTTATTGGCCAGGCTGGTCTCAAACTCCTGACCTCAGGTGATCCACCCACCTCAGCTTCTCAAAGTGCTGGGATTACAGGTTTGTGCCACCATGCCTGGCCTGTTTGGTTTTTGATAGCACATTTTCCTTCAACTCTCTGAATACATTTATAGCATCTCATTTGAACTCTCTCTGTGAAACCCATTATCTGGGTTAACTGGGAATCATTTGTTCTTGCGCACGGGTCACAATTCCCTGTTTTGTTGAATGTCATTTAATGTTTGGACATTGCATGTGTCATGTAATCTACATGTAGAATGTAGACAATATATCAGCAACAGCTCTGGAATCTGTTGTGTTCTTCTGAAGATTGTTGCTTTTTTTGTTCTAGCAGTTGTCATATGCTGGATTCTAAGGACAAACATTGCCATCTCTGTGGTAAGCAGCTGATGTCCCTGTCTTCTTCTTTTTTTTTTTGAGATGGAGCCTTGCTCTGTTGCCCAGGTTGGAATGCAGTGGCATGATCTTGGCTCACTGCAACCTCTACCTCCTGGGTTCAAGCAATTCTCCTGTCTCAGTCTTCTGAGTAGCTGGGACTTCAGGTGCGTACCACCACACCCAGCTAATTTTCGTATTTTGAGTAGAGACAGGGTTTTGCCTTCTTGGCCAGGCTGGTCTCAAACTCCTGACCTTAAGTGATCTACCTGCCTCGGCCTCCCAAAGTGCTGGGATTATATATGTGAGTCACCATGCCCAGCCCCTACTCTCGTCTTATAGCTCCAGCTGCTGCTTTTTAAGCCTGGTTCCTGGAGATTTTCCCTGCACCTGTGCAATGGGGCGGCAGCCATGGATCTGGGCTAAGGCTATGCTCAGATTTAGGGTCTCAGTGTCTCAGTGGCTTCCTTGCTTCCAGTGAGTAAAATTTCCACGGCTCTGTCAGCTTTGGGCTCTGTCCTCTTCAAGCATCTATGGCTTCAGGTGTCTGCCTCTTGAGCGGCACACAGCTGGGGCATGCAGTCATTTAAAAAGGCAGCAGCGCACAGACCTTACCCTACGCAACTCCGTCTTTCAAGAAGGGCCTCCTCTCTGGTGTCTGCCTGCTTTTTGGTGGCTGCCTGGGACTCCCCTGCATATGCACAGTCTCATTGTCAGCTGGGGATTTGGGCAGAGCTCACCCTGGATGTGGAGTTTCAAGCCAACTTTTCTCACTGCCAAGATCTCCCCTGTATGTATATACTCCACGCCCAGGCAGTCTTGCCTCTCGTCTCTGGCACCTGGAGTCTGTCGGGCTGTGATTTCCACCAAGGCTGTGCTGTCAAGACAGAAAGCTGCAAACTCACAACTCCTAACACTTTCATTTGCAGTTGACAGTCACCTCTCCTCTGGCTTCTCTTGGCTTCTCATCTCTTTATAGATTATTTGAATCATCACTGTTTACATTTTATGAAGTGTTTGGAGTTGTTATCTGCGGGAAGGTTCACATGATCAGTCAGCTCTCATGCCGTTCCCAGAAGTTCTTTTCTAAATACTTAAGTATGTTGATATCTATGTAGACTATGACTTCATTTGAATAAAGAATATAGACACACACATGTGTATGTGTGTATTACTGAAGCATAATTTACAGTAATAAGCACGTATGTTAAGTGTGTGATTTGACGAGTTTTGACAAATGTATAGCCTATATATAATCAACACTCATATGAAAATATGGAACATTTTTCACCCCAGAAATTTCTCTCATACTCTTTTCCAGTCAATTCCACCAACATCTCCCAGAAGCAGCCACTCTTCGAATCTCTATAGCCTGCGTTATTTCTGCCTTCTCTTGAACTTCATTGACGCCAAATCCTATAGTGTACGTTCCTTTGTATCTGCCGGTTTTTTGCTTCACGTGGTGTTTCTCAGATTAATTTACGCTGTTGTGTATTTCAGTGACTCATTCCTTTTTATCACTGAGCAAGACCCCATGGAATGAATGAATGATCACAGTTTCAGCCCACTTACTTGTTAACATTTGAATAGATCTTTGGGATGTTAGAGGGGTTTTGACTGTCATGAATAAAGTTGCTGTCAGCATTCTTATCTATGCCTTCTTGTGGCCACGTTTCATTTGTCTTATGTACCTACCTAGAAATTGAAAAGAGGGGTCTCAGAGCAGAAGAAGTTTTACCTATTAGAAACCCTCACAGAGGTTTACACAGTAACTCCCTGACGATCGGTGAGGAACCTGGTTGTCCTGCTTCGTTACCCACATTTGGGCTTGGCCTGTTTTTTCATTTTAGCTGTTTTAGTGAGTGTGAGGCTGCATCTCACTGTGGGATTTGCATTTCTACTTCCCTGATGACTGATGATGTGGACCCCCTTTTACTGAGCTTAGGGGCCATTTGTGGATTTTCTTGCATAAGGTTGTGTTCAAATCTTTTGTCCATTTTTTGTTGTTGCTGTATTTGATTTTGGAGATGGAGTCTCATTCTGTCACCCAGGCTACAGCATAATGGCATGATCTCGGCTCACTATAACCTCTGCCTCCTGGGTTCAAATAATTCTCCTGCCTCAGCCTCCCAAGTAGCTGGGATTACAGGCGCCTGCCACCCTGCCTTGGCCAATTTTTGTATTTTTAGTAGAGACAGGGTTTCACCATGTTGGCCAGGGTTGTCTCAAACTCCTGACCTCAAGTGATCCTCCCACCTCGGCCTCCCAAAGTGCTGGGGTTACAGGCGTGCGCCGCTGCACCCGGCCCATTTGTCCATTTTTAACAGGTGGTTTGTCTTGTTCTTACTGGTTTGAAGCAGTTCTTTATATTATTTGGTGATCAGTTCCATGCCAAATCTACATTGTGAATATTTTCTTCTAGTCTGTAGCTTGTTTTTTTTTTTTTTTTTTTTAATTTCCTAATAGTGTTATTTAATGAGCAGAAATTATCAATTTTGATAAAGCCAAATTTAACTTTTTTCTTTTCTGATTAGTACTTTTGGCTTCTGTCTGATAAACACTTGCCTATCCCAACATCACAAAGATATTCTCCAGTGTTCCTCTGTAAACATTATTGCTGTAGGTTGTATGTTTAGGCGACAATGCATTGCAAATTAATATTTGTGCAGAGACTGAGGTAGAGGTAGAGATTTATTTCCTTCCACGTCATCACCAATTGTCCCTGCACCATTTATTAAAAAGTCTTCCTTTTTCCAAGTGAGTTGCCGTGATGTCTTTACTAAAAGTCAGCTGTATATATGGGGTCTATGTCTAGATTCTCTAATTTTATTGAACTCTTTGTCCATTCATACACCAATACAAAACTTTGTTGATTATTGTATATTTATAGTAAGTCTTAAAGTCAGATAGTACAGCTCCTCTAATTGTGTTGTTCTTTTTAGAGATCATTTGGCAGCCAGGCACGGTGGCTCACACCTGTAATCCCAGCACTTGGGGAGGCCGAGGTGGGCAGATCACTTGAGGTCAGGAGTTCAACACTAGCCTGGCCAACATGATGAAACCCTTTCTCTACTAAAAGTACAAAAATTAGCCAGGCGTGGTAGTACATACCTATAATCACAGCGACTTGAGAGGCTGAGGCAGGAGAATTGCTTGATCCTGGGAGGCGGAGGTTGCAGTGAGCCAAGATCGCACCACTGCACTCCAGCCTGGGCAACAAGAGTGAAACTCTGTCTAAATAAATAAATAAATAAATAAATAAATAGCTATTCTAGATCCCTTTGCATCTCTGTATAACTTTTAAAAACAGCTTATCAACTTCCACCAAAAAAAAAAAAAAATCTGCTACGGTTTTGATTGCAAATGCTTTGCGTCTACAGATAAATTTTGGGGAAGATTAACATTGTAATGATATTGAGTGTTTGAATCAATGAACATGGTACACCTCTCCATTTATTTAGGTCTTATTTAGTTTCTCTCAATAATGTTTTGACATTTTCCGTGTAAAATTGTTCAGCAGCTTCTTAATACACAACCATGTCATACATAGTCATATAAGATATGGGCTGTGCTCTCAAATTGCTTAGGGTCTGATAGCCGGGAGAGATGAAAAATTTTGGACAATGAGCCCAAGTAATTTAAGACAACTTTTCATTCACAGTTGGGTTGTGGGCTGCTCTTGCCAATGTGCAGATGCAGGGTGTATATGTTGCAGGATCCTCTAATTCATTCCTCAAACATTTATCAAGCATCAGTGATATGCCCAAATGCTTAGAATACAGTGCTAAGCCAGATGAGTTCTATGGGCAGGGAAACTCAATAGTAGTGGTAATTATGTGCCAGGCATTTTCTACATGCTTTCCCTGTGTTCTCTCATATCATCCCAACACAGCTATAAAGAAAGTGCTATTTTTAATAAACTTCATTTTTAGAGCAAAGTCTAAACTTCTGTTTTAAGTTCACAGCAAAATTGAGCAGAAGGTACAGAGATTTCCCATATATCCTCTGCCCTGACATAGGCATTGCCTCTCTCGTTATCAACATCCCTCACTAGAGCAGTACATTCGTTCCAGCTGATAAACCTACATTGACACATTATTATCACCCAAAGTCCATGGTTTACATGGTACGAGTTAAAGAAAGAGGAAAGAATCATGAAAAGTGGCTCAACAGTCAAAGACAGGTCTATTTTGGAGAATAAACCTGAGAGGGGCCTCTGGCCAATTTCAGTCAGGAGTGCTCTCTTACAGACTAAGAGTATGGAGGGGTTCAGGGCGAGAGAGCTTATCAGCTTATCACAGCCTAGGGATGTTTCTGTGTGGAAGAGAAGTTTATTACAGGGTTGGAATGTCTCTGGCTGGAGGGAAGGCTATCTCAGGATGGCATGTCTCTGGTCAGGGAGGGGTTTATCTTAGGGTTGGAATGTTTCTGGTCAGAGATATGACTTGTGGTTTATGGTCTTGCTGACATTAGCCATTAGGCTGATGCCCCTTGGGTTATATTTAGGCAGTTTTTGATCAAGGGGAACTTGGTGGTGCTTTAAAATGGTGGTGCTTGTCCAAAATGGTGATGCTCCTGCTCGGTCATACATCAGGGTTCATTCCTGGTGTTGTACATTCTGTGGGCTTGCAAAAATTTCTAACAATATCTGTCCACCATTATGGTATCATACAAAGTAGTTTCACTGCCCTAAAAATCCGCTCTGTCATGCCTTTTCATTTCACCCTCCTGCCAGCCCCTGGCAACCACACTCATTGTTTGACTGCTCTCATAGTTTTGCCTTTCCCAGGATGTCACATAGTTGGAAGCACATACTATGTAGTTTTTTAGACTGTCTTCTTTGACTTAGTAATATGCACTTATGTTTCCTCCATATCCTTTCACGGCTTGCAGCTCATTTCTGTTTAGTGCTGAATAATGTTCCACTGTCTGGATGCACCACAGTTTATTATCCATTCACTTATGGAGGGCTATCTTGAGTGCTCCCACACTTTGGCCACGGTGAATAAAGGTGCTATAAATGTCTGTGTGTAGGTTTTTATGTGAATATAAGTTTTCAACTCCTTTGGGTAAATATCAAGAAGTGTAATTACTGGTATGGTAAGTGCATGTTTAGCTTTCTAAGAAGCTACCAAACTGTCTTCCACAGTGGCCACACCATTTTGCATTCCCATCAGCAATGAGCGAGAGTTCCTGTTGCTCCACATCCTTGCCAGCATTTCGTGTTGTCGGTGTTCTGGGTTTTAGCCATGTTCTTAGGTGAAAGGTGGTATCTTATGCTTATTTTAATTTGCTGTTCCCTGATGACATGTGTGGTGGGGAGCCTCTCTCTTTCTCTCTTTCTTTTCTTTTCTTTCCTTCCTTCCTTCCTTCCTTCCTTCCTTTCTTCTCTTTCTTTCTTTCTTTCTCTCTTTCGAGTTTGACTCTTGTTGCCCAGGCTGGAGTGCCATGGTGCAATCTCAGCTCATTGCAACCTCTGCCTCCCGGGTTCAAGTGATTCTCCCGCCTCAGCCTCCCGAGTAGCTGGGATTACAGGCATGCACCACCATACCTGACTAATTATTATTATTATTATTATTTTGTATTTTTAGTAGATAAAGGGTTCGCTATGTTGGCCAGGCTGGTCTTGAACTCCTGACCTCAGGTGATCCACCTGCCTTGGCCTCCAAAGTGCTGGGATTAGAGGCATGAGCCACCGCGCCCAGCCGGGAGCATCTTTTCATATGCTTACTTGCCATCTATGTATCTTCTTTGGTGAGGCGTCATTTAAGATCTTTAGCCCATTTTTTAAATTGGGTTATTTTCATATTGTTGAGTTTTAGGAATTCTTTGTATATTTTGGATAACAAGCCTCTCTTCTCAGATGTTTCCATCAAAAATATTTTCTTCCAGTCTGTGGCTTGTCTTTTCATTCTCTTGGCAGCATGTTTCACAGAGCAGAAGTTTTCATTTTAATGAAATCTAGCTTATCAGTTCTTTATTTCCTGGATCCTGCCTTTGGTGCTGGATCTAAAAAGTCATTGCCAAACCCTAGGTCATCTAGATTTTCTTTTATGTTATCTTCTAAGAGTTTTATAGTTTTTCATTTTTCATTTAGGCCTGGGATCCGTTTTGACTTACTTTTTGTGAAGGTCCATGTCTAGATTCATTGTTTGCAAGTGCTCTTTTTATGCACATTGATGAGGTTTGGGAAGGTCAATAATTTGGACAAAGTACACACCCTGGTCAGCAAAGGAACCCCAGACCATGCTTCTATCCAAAGGGTGAGCTGGGGCATAGCTTTGTGGAGACTGAGTTATGTATGAGACCCCACGAAAGGCTTAGAATCACTTCCCTTTTTCCCTTTTTCCCCTCTCACTTCCTTGGCTCCAGAATGAGAACAAAATGCGCATCCAGAAGCTCCTTTCAATCTGCATCCTCTGGCCCGTGTGCCCACATGCTACAAGGGCTCTGGTGCCCTCTCTGAAATACAAAGAAACACTCATAAAATAGCTAAATGTGCAGTTTTGTCCCAACCAGAGGTGACTGCAATAGAACCTGGTACAGACCAGTAGAAGCAGGCATCGACAATTCAGAGAAGAGACATAACAGAAAAAGAAACATAATTGAGAAACAGAAAAATTATGGGAGACACATAACAGAGAAAGGGTGTGTGTGTGTGTGTGTGTGTGTGTGTGTGTGTGTGTGTGTGTGTTAGGGAACAGCCACTATGTTCTAACTTTGGGGAAACATTATTAACATCTCTGAATTACTGCATCACAGAGGAAGGGATTTCAAGACCACCTGCTGACGTTTGAGGATTTTGCTCAAGGAAGGTTCCTGGAAGGGAGGGGCCGCTCCCATGAGACAGCACAGCTCAGCAGGGCTGAACGGCTCACCCACACCCCCAGCTTACCCGCTACATTGCCGATGGCCTTCTCTGCCAGGGATAGGGGCCCTGGAGCCATAAGCTAAAATAGGCCCAGCACAAAAGGTGGCCAAGTTTATTCAGAGTTCTGGGTTAGAAATTTAAGGCAGTAATATTGGAGAGAACTTTCTTAGTGGTGGCTCTAGCTTTGGGGACGCTAAGCATGGTAGCATTTGACACAAACCCATGGGTTTTTTTAGACACTTGGAGATTTGAGCATTTGGGTGAGGGTGATGATGATGATGGTGGTGGTGGTTCTCGTGGTGGTGATGAACTCGGTTGACATTTTGGAGGGCTTGCAGCAATGAATGGAGACAACGCAGCCCCAGCCTCATGGAGCTTGCGTTCTGGCAGTGGGAGATGTACAAACAGCATCCCCCACGGTAATCCTTCTGTACAGATGTTACGCTTATTTTACACTCAAGGAAGCCAGGCTTGGAGATGTCCATAGCTTGCCCAACCCACACAGCAGGTGGTGGTGGAGCCTGGATTGGAACTGCCTTGTCTGTGGAGTGGTAGAGATTTGAGCTGAGAAGACAAGCTTGCCTCACCAAAACTCGTGGGAGTACTTTGTCCTGGGGGGTGACTGAGCACGCCATTTCCTCTTGACCCAGCTTAGCTCAACCCTTCAAAGGACCAGATAATGGTATGTGTGTGTCTTTCTCTTTAAGCAAACTTTCCTTAGGGGAAAAGAAAAAGCAATGCCACAAGGCAGAAGAAAGTGGCAGGAACGAGGCTGTGCGGCCAGGCCTCGCGGCCACCCACAGGCTTGCGGGCTTATGAGTGGGAAGCTGTGGGATTTCCTCCCGCGCAAGCCGACCCGCCCCCCACCCCAGAAGCCGGCCAGAGAGGTGTCCTCGGTGGGTCAGGAAGGGTGGAGGCTCCCTGCTTCCCTCAGCCGCCTCCCTGCCGCATCCCGCGCCCCCATCCCTCTGCCCGCCAGATTCTGCGAGTCTGAGAAACAAAACCGCCATTGTTTCCAGCCGGCCGCTCAGAAAAACAACAGGTTTTTCCACTTTGGGGCCTTCATAGCTGTGGATGCCCCGCGTGCTTCTCCTCCGCTGCAGAAGGCTGTGGTCTTTTGTCCATTTCGTGAGAAAATAGGAACTCTCCAGGGCCTCGGCAGCGGGGGGCCTTTCCGGCCTCCAAACGCAGGGGCTCCCTGGGACCCCCAGAATCTCCATGAGCCCCAGGTTCCCCGAACCCGACAGCCGCCCCCAGGCCTCGCGCTCTCCCTCTTCCCGAGGTGCCTCTCCTCTGCGTCTCACCCCCACCTGCCCTCACACAGAGGGTCTCCACACACCGTAGCCTCCAAGCCGCCTCCCCAAGCTCCACGTGCTGATCCCTCCCTCCAGGGAGAGACCCCCGACCCTGGGCGGGTTCCAGGCTCCGCCGATGACCCTCCTGGACATCTGAGCAGCAGAGTTGATGTCACTCCTAGAACTCAAGCCCCATCAGGACATTTACAGATTTACATGTTTTTTTCTGTAAATCTAAAACTGTTCTAGAATAAAAAGTTACTTTTTTTTCTTTCTTTCTTTCTTTCTTTTTCTTTTTTTGAGATGGAATCTTAGTCCCTCACCCAGACTGGAGTGCAGTGGTGAGATCTTGGCTCACAGAAACCTCCGCCTCCCGGGTTCACATGATTCTCCTGCCTCAACCTCCCAAGTGGCTAGAATTACAGGTGCACGCCACCAAGCCCGGCCAGGTTTTTTTTGTATTTTAGTAGAGAGGGGGTTTCACCATGTTGGTCAGGCTGGTCTCAAACTCCTGACCTCAAATGATCTCCCACCTCGGCCTCCCAAAGTGCTGGGATGACAGGCGTGAGCCACCGCACCTGGCCAAAAAGTCACTTTAAAAAGCATTTGGCAGAATGAGGGAACGAGTGTTTCCACGACGCGACACGATGCCAGGCTCAGCCTAAGGCCTTGGACTGAACAGGTTTTCGATGAATGCTGGGCCCCTGGCTACAGTTGCATCTCTGGTCGTCGGTGTCGTGGGACTCACGCTTTCCTCCACCCCTCCAGTCGTCAGTCCTGAGCCTCACGCTGGGGACTGTCTAGAGTGGTAGGTGCTGGCCGGGCACAGTGGCTCACACCTGTAATCCCAGCACTTTGGGAGGCCAAGGCGGGTGGATCACGAGGTCAGGAGATGGAGACCATCCTGGTGAACACGGTGAAACCCGGTCTCTACTGAAAGTACAAAAAAAAATTAGCCGGGCATGGTGGTGGGCGCCTGTAGTCCCAGCTGCTCTTGAGGCTGAGGCAGGAGAATGGCGTGAACCTGGGAGGCAGAGCGTGCAGTGAGCTGAGATCGTGCCCCTGCACTCCAGCCTGGGCGACAGAGCGAGACTCCGTCTCAGAAAACGGTAGGTGCTGGTCTGGGTGCACAGACATGTCCCTTGTGTTTGCTGCTGGGAGGACGCTGCTCTCACAAATTTTGAGAAATTGGCTGGGTTTGGGAGAGTGGAGACGCTTTACTCTTTTACAAAACCGCTTGATTTTTGATGTTCTTCTCAGTCACGCTCAGCGGCTCCCTGTTTGCTAGGATCTAGAGCTAAATGCCGTCATTTCTTTTCTCCATGATCAAATCTCAAACCCACCTGTGCTGGCCCCAGAGCCAGTAGATCCTAATCCCTGGGACTTGTGAATGCTACTTTACACAGAGAAAAGGGTCTCTGCAGCTGTGATTGAATTCAGGATCTTGAGATGGAAAGATGATGCTGAACCATGGTGGGGTGGCGACTGATGGCATCAGGAGGTCCCACTAAGAGGGAACAGAAAGAAGTTTAAGACACGGAGAAAAGGAGGAGGCTGCGTGGCCACGGAGGCAGACACTGGTGTGATGTAGCCACAACCAAAACGCCTGCAGCCCCGGGAACACAGAAACACGGTGGGGAGGATGAAGCGAAAATGGGGAGCCCGGACCAGCGTCTGGGGGTTTTGGTGCCTGATGGAGGCTTCCTGATTCTGGCAGCTGGGATGGGGTCCGGAGAGGCTGGAGCACGCTGTGACTAGCCCAGAGGCAATCAGCGGTCCCAGGCATGGTGGGCGGGACACAGATGGGCCCTAATGGGGCCTCAGCTGCTGATGGGGGAGGGAGAGGAAGGAGCCCGCAGTTGAGGGAGGCAAAGTGTGCAAAGGGAAGCATTTTGAAGCTCCTTTTCCTTGTGAGAAAAGCCCTGGGTGCCACTGCCCCTCACACGGCAGCACCTGCCCCTTCCTGTAGCAGAGGCTGTCCCCATTCCCTTTGGGCTGGGGGAGGCTTGTGGTCCAAGGCTAAGGGGTAAGTACATGTGCCCCAACCCTGGCATGCACAGTAGGTCATGCCCCCTGTCTGATGTCACACCTGGCCTCACCCAGTCCTACTGACGGATGGGCAGCCACAGGACCCCAAGTCCTGAAGCTTTGGGAAGTATGAGCCTGTCCTCTAGAAGGGCAGGTCCTGGCCTTTGTAAAGAACTCATTGTGGTGGATTGAGAACCTGGAGACGTGAAATGAATGAGCTGAAAGTGACACCTGCCTCTGATGCACGAAGTCCACCAGCTGCTCCTCCCGCAGCCCTACCACGAGGCAAGTTCTTGGCCCTGTGCAGGTCTGTCTTGGGTAGGGGCTGCCTCGGTTAACTCCCCTTCCCGGGGCTGTGGGGAGAGGCAGGGAGCAGCTGTAGAAACCAAGAATTCCGTCTGGATCTTCAGGGTGAAGGCTCCTTGCTGGCTGTTCACTGCTGGTGACACAGAGGGCTTCTGTGGATGAGGACTCGGAGGCCCCCTCTGTGAGCCCGAGGAAGACCTCACACCCCAGTGAACCACAGAACAGGGGCCACAGCGCTGCGCTGGCTGGAGCTCCAGCGTTCTCTCCCTCCTGCCATCTGTTCGGGATGGCCGGCTCATCCCAAACCAACTTCCTGGAGCTTTCTGAGGCTGATCTGCGAGTGACAACGGGGTGAGCTACAGGCTACGCCGACGTTCCCACTGCACTCAGCCTTGTGAGTCGTAGAGACTGTGTCTGCACCCAGCATTAGTGAAGGAGTTGGATTCTTGGGATTGGGGGAATCGGAGGGAAGAGGACTTTTCCATCCCAGTGGTAGCAGAAATGGAAATCTGTGCTGGAAATAAAACACCCTGAAATAACAGAAGAACGGGACGCACTCCAGAGAGTTTTGAAGAAAGCATCCCCGAGTGAGAAGGCAGGCTGGCTGCTCAAAGAGCCAAGGGGTGGGGCGTTTGAGCTGCATTTCAGTGACTGGAGAGGGGCCATTTGGGGCAGTGGCCTCGAAACTGAGTGGCTGGGCTTTGGTGGCTGGGGAGCCGTGCATCATAAGCTACAGTTTGCAGGTCACGGGTGGCTGCGAATTTCCTCCCATGGGTGGAGAAAGGTGGGCCCTTCCTTGGGGCTGCCTAGGACTCCAGGGAAGCTCTGGAAAAGACAGCCATGAACTTGGCCACGGGCAGGAGCCTGCAGAGTCCCAGCAGAGACTCCACCTGGGGGGCAGAGGCTCCCTGTTGGGGTCCCCTCCTGGGGTCCTGGATCCCTACAGACCAAGCACAGGTCAACAATTTCCCCGGCCTCGCGCATCTCGGAAGGCTTGGTGCTGGGCAGGGCCAGGGATGCTTCAGTGAGTTCTAAACATTGTCGGTGGATCAAAGATTCTCATAAACAGAGGCCTAAGTGCTTACATGGAAATTCCCAGTGGTTTATCTTGGGAATTAGTTAAGTGCAATAAAACAGGCTTCTGGCAGATCTGCGTCCTATGGTGGCGTGACCCCCACACGGCCTCCTACGGACGAGCTCTGACCCGCTTGAGTGGGGCTGGGCTCCCTCTCGGTGGAGGAGCACGTTTCATTAGCGACAGCTGGGGATAGCTCACAGAAATGCAGGCGTGGTCCCTGGGAGAAGCAGACCTGTGAAAATCCGGTCTTTGAAAATGGAAGAAAAAAATAAGCTTTGTATAAGAACTAGGAGTCTTCAGGGATTCATGTCTGAGTTCCCGTCTGCGAAGGAGCTTGCTGGTACTGGTCTGTCCAACTCTGGGGTTTACAGAGACTCAGATTCCCGCACGATACTGCGTCTCCACGGCGTCCGGCGAAATGCCTCCCCCACCCCACCCAGTTGTTGGGCCTGTGGAATAGAAAACGAACGGGGGAATTGGGATTCACTGGTTTACTCAACAGATGCGTATGAGGCCCCTGTTGCAGGCTGGGCTCTGACAGGCCGCTGTAGTATGCCGAGGTGAGTGCCCTGTGAATCGGGAATGCCTGCTCCCTGTGTCTGCCTAGAAGGCCGCACTTGGCCTGGGCCGCTCGCGGGAAGAGACCACCCAGCAGGGAGATGTTCTGTGCCAACATGTGCAGGGCCCCAAAGAGATGGAGGGATGGCATGCAGGCCATGGTGGGGTTGGTTGGCTGAGGGCATGGGGCTGCCCATGTGGGCGAGTCCCTGGGACCTCCTGAGGGGGGTGGATTGGGACTTTGCTGAGAGGCTCAGAAGGGGTCAAGGGTGCGGTGGGCAACTCAAGCCTCCCTTTTCCGGGGGGGTCCGGAGTCCCCGGAGGACCTGTAGCCCCTTGCAGCAGCAGTAGCAGACCGACAGACTTGCCTGGGGGAAGGGCCCTGCAGACACCGCTTCTTCCATCCCAGAGGTGCCTGTGAGGCGGAGGAGGAGAGGAGGCCTGCTAAGAACAATCCCTGGGTGTGCCACCCCTGAGCCTGATGGGCCGGGCGGCGGCCGCCTTCCTGCCTCCTTGGTGGGGCGTCCTCCGCTTCCTGCTGACCTGTGTGGTCACGAGACCCCAGGCTGGGCTGACCAGAGTCCTGGAACAAGCTCACAGAAAGCGCTTTTCCACTTCCCAGAGAGCCTCCTGCCCACACCAGCCTCCCTGTGGCAGGCCCAGCGTCCACGCCACGTGCACTCGCTGAGCTCGGCCCCTGGGAGACTTACTCCCCGACCCAGGACCTGCTTCTGGCACCAAGCAGGCCACAGGGGCCACCTCCTCCGCATGCAGCAGGCCTCAGGGACGGCCCTGCCCACCAAGTCACTCTGCCCCTGGGTCCTCAGGCCCCTTTGCTCCCGGAGGAACTTGTCCTTCCTCCTCCCACACTGAAACCTGCAGAGAGGCTGGGACACTCCGAGGCTCCTGCCCTGCCCTAGGCTGGCCACCCCTCATGCGTTTCAACTCCCATGTGCTCCCAGGGCCAGGGCGGTCCAACCCTGTTGCCCACCTCCCTCTCTCCCACGGCCGCCTTTGAGGTGAGCCAGCCCTGTCTCCGAGCCTGGGGTGCTGTAGAGATGCCTCCTCCTGTCTGCTAGGTCCAGGACTGTCCCCTGCTCTGCCCCTGCCCCAGCCTCCTCACCTGTGCGTGTTCACAGCCCCATAGCGCCTCCTACGCCTGCTGAGATCAGCCCCGGTCCCTCATCCCAGCCCCATCTTCCTCCCATGTCCTCCTCCCCAGCACCACTGCCTGACCCCTGCACTGGCCAGAGGAAATACAACTTTGTCCGGCCTCCCAGCCCAGCCACACCTCAAGCTCAGCACATGCCCCCGCTCCCCTGAGCCCCTCCTGCTCCAGTCCTGCTCGTCCCACACCTGCTGGGCTTTGGTGCAGCCCTGGGCTGCCTGGCCACATGGACCCTGCCTTGCACCCTGTGCTGGGCACAGGCGGTGCTTCTCAGATGCTCACTGGGCTGCTTTCCAGTGGGTCTGGGGGCTTCTGAGGATGGCCATGGCCTCTCCCCTGTGTCCTTCCTGTCCTCATCCAGGGACAGGGCACACAGGGCTGACTGTGGTTCTGTGCTCAGCAAGGGAGACGCCCATTTTCTTCGAGGATTTCCTCTGGCGCTGACCTACTAGATGTGTGGGGTCAGGGGACGGGGGCAGGGCAGAGGAGTTCAGGTTTCGGCAGCTGCCACTCCACCCTTGTCCTGTCAGGGACACCTCGGGCCAAGGCGCTGTCTGGATTTCAGCCAGCATCGGGGAGTCCCGCTCTGCACTGGCCGCCGCCCACTGTCTCGTGTGAGTGAGTCACCGGCTGCTTCAGCTCCCTCCTCCTGCAGGGGTGACTTCACCGGGTCGGCTCTGAGACCAGCGTCCTCCTGAGAAGAACAGTGACCAAGGAAGGGATCCAAGAAATCAGGGGTGGGGAGGCAGGAGGCCAGGGGCCTTCCTGGGACCCCTCGGGAGGTTCCCCCAGTGCCCCTCCCAGGCAGAGCAGCCCAGCCTCACCCCAAGGGCTGTGGAAAATGCTGCTAGAAAATCACTGGGGGCTTCCTTTTGGCCTCCCAGTGAGTCATGAGGGCCACGGCACAGAGTGGAAGGGGACATCCAGGACGGCCGGGTGCTCCTGCTGCTGTCCGGGGAGGGGCACAGCACTGTCTGGCGGGGCCAGGTGCATCCCAGTAAAGAAGTGCATGCGGTGTGTGGCCTCAGAGCAAAGCTGGAGCCACACCGTGTGGCTGGGGACCCCAAGCTCCATCACTCAGCTCCCCCCAGCCTCAGTGTTCTCATCCGTGAAGTGGGGCACAGGAAACCCACCCATTCTGGGTCACGGGACGCTGGAGGAGCAGACGAGAGTGGGCTGTGCGCTGTGAAGCTCTGCGAGAGCGGGCTGTGCGCTGTGAAGCTCTGTGAGAGTGGGCTGTGTGCTGTGAAGCTCTGTACCACAGAGGCGACAGTGGGCTGTGTGCCGTGAAGCTCTGCGACAGTGGGCTGTGTGCTGTGAAGCTCTGCACCACAGAGGCGACGCGTCCCTCCCCCAGCCCCCTGGGGTGTGTGTAGCCCAACCCAGGACCCCCGCCGGCTTCTCCGCTCCCTTGGCTGCCTCCAGGCTCAGCAGAGGTGGTTTCTGTCCTTTGGTTTGGATGAAGGTGATTGGCTCAGCGGAGCCCAGCGTTCTCTGGCAAATGGAGACAGCGGCCCAGAGGGGATGGGATTGGCCCAAAGTCGCACATGATGGGCCCTGACTGTCCGGCCAGCTCCCCACCCCCAACAAGCTTGAGCTGCTACCCCTAAGTGCCAGGTTCCCTAGAGGGCCCTTGCCCGGGCATCCTGCCTGAGCTCCATGGGGATGGTGGCCTGTGCCCTCCAACAGACACAGGGTCGGCCACTACTGAGGGTCAGCAGCATGTGATGCTGGCTGGCCACTGGAAGGCTCAGGAGGGAAGGGGGCCCAGCCCCTCCATGGAATGCAGGGCCACTGGGAGGCTGGGTTCACGCTGCAGGGACAACACCACTGGGGCTGTAGGGGGGACTTGGGGCCACTGGGAGGCCAGGTCCATGCTGACCACAGGGATGGCACTGCTGGAGCTACAGGGAGGTTGCTGGGGCCGCTCCAGCTGAGCCATCCCCAGGTGCCAGGTCCCAGGCTCCAGGAGACAGCACGGCCCGTCTACACACAGGAACCAGGCGCAGGGGAGGTCACTCGTGTCCTCGGGGTCTCACAGTTGATGGGATATGTTCAAGTCAAAAATGTAGAGACGAATTTCCAAATTTGACGTTTTATTTGGAAAGAAAGAATTGCATCTTGGGGCATTCCTGCCGACCAGGCAAATGTTGGAGGTTGGAGAACCCGTAGAAGGTTGGTGGTTTTACAAGAAAGGAAAAGGTGACCTATTGCTCTTTGAGAAGGCTCCCTGGCACCGGGAAAGTTCTGAGGACCTGGGATGCGCTGGTTGGTGCAACAGCTGTGAGCAAAATTCCTTCTGGAGTTGGAGCAAGTGACCTCAGCAGCTGTGGATAAAACTGGTCTCAGGTGACAAAAGGCAGTTTCAGCAGCTGGACTTGCAGAGAATTCCATTCCTGGAGCAGCGTCGTGCCCAGTATTTTTCCCCTGCCTTCCCAAGGCAATTTTAGTTGGTGTGACAAGAATGACACACTTCGTATGATCGGTGTTTGCAGGTGTGAGCTCGGTGGTGGGTGTGTCCTCTGCAACCTCATCCCAGCCATAATCGGGGGGACCCTCAGCAGCAGCCCCCGCCATGGCCTTGGGAACTGGATTCCAGACGCTCTGGGTGTCCGGCAAGAGGACCTGGGCGTCTGTGGGTCATGACTCTGGATTTCACTCCATCTGCATTCTCCCCGCGGCTCACACTGGCCGGCGGCATCCTCCAGCGGTGGCCTCACTCTCTGCATGTGGTCGGTCCGTGTCACTCATCTGCTGCTGTCACTATGGTTTATTTATACCTTGCACACCAAGGGCTCACTCCTGACTGTGGCTGCCACAGGCCCCACCTCCACCCGTCGCCACATGGATTCTTTCCCTGTGGCCCCGTTTAAGTGCCCCAGGGAGGAATCTAGCCCAGCACCTTCTTGCCCAGCCTCACTTCAGTGCCAGTCGTGAAAGCCCAGGGATTATCTGCCCGGGAGCCCGGTGCCCACCCCTGGACCAGAAGTGCCGTGGACACAGAAGTGCTGTCCGTTCAGACGTGGTGAGGAGGGGTCTCGGGGCCGGCTCGGCTCATCTCCTCATGCCCAGGGCTGGCCCACCACGGGGCACAGAGCAGCATGTGGTCAATGAGGCTGGAAATAAACAGCCCACTTTTCCCGGCTGAGTCCCTTTCGGTTCCAAATGGGGCAGGCTGCCTGGCAGGAGGCCACCACACAGGGCCCCCAGGTTTGGGGTGGTCCCAGGGGCACGAGGGCTGAGTGGAAATGGAGGGGAGGGCGCACGTATTGGGGGATTGACTTACCCGAGTCCAGGAGGAGGCTGTGCGGGAGGCGTGGGGTCAGCAGGGGCACAGGGGCTGTTTGCAGGTCGGGCTGTTTGGGATGATGCAGCGATGAGTGTTCGATGTGTTTCACTTCATGCACGTAGATTCCTTGGGGTGGCATTGCCAGGTCGTGAGGAAGCTGACCTTTCACCTTTTAACACAGCACCAGACGGCTTTCCCAAGCGGCTGGGCCATTTCCCACGTCCCCGCAGCATGGGGCCGACTTCTCCACATTCTTACCGGCTCCTGCCATCCTCTGGGTTTCGATCCGGGTTCTTCCCGCAGGTGTACAGTGGGCTTTGATGCACTTTCCCCTCTTCATGGAGGGTGAGCTCCTTTGGATGTGTTTATTTGCCATTGGCATATCGTCATCGGTGACATGTCTATTCACATCTTTTCCTTGTATTTTAAACGTAAACTTTACTTTGGAAGAATTGGTGATTTCTAGGACAGCTGTGGCATCAGCCCCTCGTGCCCACGCCCCGTCGTCAGTCTCCGCCTCGCTGGTGTCTTACATCTCAGTGGTGCGTTCGGCTACCCTGAGAAGATGACGCTGATCTGTATGTCAACGACATTGATGACTACAAACAAATGTCAGACTTGGTTCTGATTTCGGTCATCTTTTCACCAGTGTCTGTGTTCTGTCCCAGGACCCCACGTGACACTTCGTCCCCAGGGCCTCCTCTCGACTGAGACCGTTTCTCAGAAGTTCCCTATTTTTGAGGACCTTGACAGTTTTGAGGAGGACAAGCCGAGTATTTTGTGGACTGTCCCTCAATTTGAGTTCTGGCGTTTTACTCCCGGGTAGAGTGAGATCCTGGGTTTTCAGGAAGAACATGCAGGGGTCAAGTGCTTGGCACCTCACATCCCCGGGGGGGTCGGCACTGCCAGCAGGACGTGTGACTGTGGACACTGACCTGGGCCGCCAGGCTGAGGTCACACTTCTCCACTCTGTTCTTTGGAAGCGAGTCACTAAGTCCTGGCCACCATAACATTTTTTTTTTTTTTTTTGAGGTAAGCCCGGGAGGGTGCCCCAGGCACTCACCTGAAGTACATCACATGTTTTCTGTGTAGAAAATGCCCGGCCCCCTTGATCTGTGGCACCCCAGGCAGGTCACCTCGCCTCTGTGAGCCTCCCCTGAAGATGGAGGGATCCTTAGACATGGAGAGCCCTGGGCCTGGGCAGTGACGTCACATTTAGACCCTTGGAAGGGCATGGAAGGTCACGGGCTGCTGGGAGGAGAGACGGTATTTCAGTTGACCTAGGAGGGCCTGGGCCATGCAGGCCCTGGGTGAGGGCGGAGTGTGCGGGGTCCTTCCACTTAGCCCTCCCTTTTCTCACAACCCAGTCTTTCCCTGAGGAGCAGGTGACGGCAGGGCAGGCGGGAGCCGGGCTCCTCACCGGCGGAAGTGGGTTTGAGTTTTTCCACTGTCCACGGCTGGCTGGGCCGAGCTGCGTAATCTCTCTGCACCTTAGCTTCTTTCCTACAAAATAGGGATAAAAATTGCACCCGGGCGGCCGGGCCTACGGCAGGTGGGTGCACCTGGGTGGCCGGGCCTGTGGCAGGCGGGTGTGGCTGGGCCTATGGCAGGTGGGTGTGGCCGGGCCTACAGCAGGCGGGTGCACCCGGGCGGCCGGGCCTGTGGCAGATGGGTGTGGCTGGGCCTATGGCAGGTGCGTGCACCTGCGTGGCCGGGCCTACAGCAGGTGGGTGCACCTGGACAGCTGGGCCTACAGCAGGTGGATGCACCTGGGTGGTCGGACCCGTGGCAGGTGGGTGCAGCCAGGTGGCCGGGCCTATGGCAGGTGGGTGCACCCAGGGGGCCGAGCCTGTGGCAGGTGGGTATGGCCGGGCCTGTGGCAGGCAGATGCACCTGGGTGGCTGGGCCTGTGGCAGGCGGGTGCACCTGGTTTCTCCCATGGGAGATGCAGATCGCCCTGAAGCACATTCTTTTTCTTTTTCCCAATCCTCATCTTTATTTTTATCTTTTCTCAACATCTTACTATGAGACTTCCAAACAAACGGACCTCTTGAGACCCCCGCACACCACGGGCCCCACCTCCACCTGGGCTGCCTGACTTCCTCCCACCACATCTGTGTGACATCCTCCCGCCCATCCTCACCGGGACGCTTGTTTAAATCACGTCTTCTGCACCTGCTGCTTGCTATTCTGCTCTCGGGAACTGCTGACTGATTCCCCCAGTACACACTTGCTGGTTTTTCTGTCACCAGGGTGGCCTTGTGAGTTGTTACTCTATTCCATGAGTTAAACCTCGGTGGCTTCTGATGGCTCCTGAGGTGGTCAAGAGTGTCCCCACCTTTTCTGAGCACATCTGACTTCCCAGCACAGATGCTGCAGGTGCACCCCGTCCTTCTCCTGCTCACGCCCTGGACTCAGCCACTTGCCTGCGGAGCCCTAGCTCCTTTAGAGCAGAGCGTTTTCTAGAAACCACCATCCAGGATCCAGGTTCACATCCTGCATTTCTAGGTGGCTTTGACATCAGGGTTGCCCCCTGTAGATGGGGAAAGCCATCATCAGCTGGAGGTTGCCATTCGTTAGTGGCTCTTTTACTTCTTGGAGGTAAATGGCACCTGCAGTGAAATGCCAAATCTTCATGGACCTGAATTCTGGCGTGCATCCTCCTGGATGACCCCAAGCCCACGTGGGTAGAGAGAGGGTCTGGCCAGGGCCCTGCTTCCCACCCTGGGCCCAGGGAACTCCAGCTCCCTGATCTTCAGCCTCTCAGCCCCACCACCCTCCTTCCCAAGGACGCTGAGGCTGAAGGGGAGGAGATCTGGTCGGCTGCTCACAAACCAGCTGGGCCTTGCAGCACCGTGGGCTGACGGTTGTATGTGTCCATGTGGCCAGCCAGCTCACCAGGGTCCTGAACACTGGCACTCACTGCCTGGAGGGTGTGGAAAATGGGGACGGCCAAAGGCTCAGGACAGGGCCGGGCTCCACGTGGCTGCTCGGGGCCTGCTTATCATGTGGGCTTCCTGGGCACTTGTGTGCCTGCTTCTGTGTCTGACCTGCCCAGATAGTGACGTTCCATCTGCCTGCAGCACACAAAACCAAATGCTTTTACCATACTCGACGCTTCGCAGACTGTGCTCAAATTCTAAGTATCCAAAGCAGTCATGCTCACTCACTCCACGGGAAGATTCTCCAGGCTGCTTTCCTCTGCCTCTTGTTTTTCTCTTGGCTTTCACCTTCTTCTCATTCCTCCTCTCCAGGAAGGAGAAGTCAGTCTCTGAGCACTTCTGTGTGGTGTTCGAGGCTTTCAGTTGAGGACTAACAGCCAAGAACTTCTGGCCTTTGAGATCAGTGCTGTTAGCTTGAGCCTCCACCCATTTATTCCATCATTTATTCATTCATTCATTCATTCATTCTTGTTTTCAGTTCAGGAACAGACAGCTCAGGTGTGGGTCCCCTGTCCCAGGGCTGGCAGCCAGGCTGAGGATTCACAGCTGGTCTACGTCCCGGCTCTGGAATCAGACAGACCTGGGTTGGGATTCCGCTCAGTTGTTCACTGGGTGTGACTTGGAGTGAGTCACATTCCCTCTCTGAGCCTCAGGGGTCCTCATCCATAAGAGGAGGATGATAACAGAACCTGCCCTGTAGGGTTGTTGAAAGGATTCAGTGAGATTCTGCATAGAATGTTCGGGCCCAGGCCTGGCTTCCAGGAGAGCGTGGTGACTTTAGTCGCCATCATCGTCTTTGTTAGTCATAACGGACCCTGTGGAAAAGCCGTTGTGCAGAATTTGGACAAAGCACATGGGAATGTGGTGACAGGTGTGGCTGCTCCTCCCCAGGGAGGGGGCTGGGAATGGGGCCGGGACCAGAGGCGGCTTCACAGACTCTGAGGGTGATTTGTGAGAAGGTGGCCTAGGCTAGAACAGCCCAGGCAGAGGCATGAAGTATGGGGAGCCGCGTGAGTTCACAGTGGGTGACTGGCTTCCGGGGCTGGGCTGCAAAGGTCTCAAAGGCCTCAGGAGGAAGGCATGTGTGACACGTGGAAAGGAAGCTGCCTGATGGCACTGCTTGCTCCCAATGGTGTCTGAGACTAGAGCATCCAGGGGGCCAGGCCCCAACAGCAGGAAGCCCCATGGAGCTCAGAGCAGAGCCGCATGTGGGAATCAACAAAGGATCAGAGCGAGGGAGAGGCAGGGAGCTGAGTCAGCAGAGCAGGCAGGTGCAGTGGAGACTAAGTAGGAACTGAGCACCAAGAACTCAACAGACTTGGAAACAGACAGGGCTAGGGCACAGTGTCAGATTCTAGACATGGCAGGGCTCTCAGGGGTGGGTGGATGGATGGTGGGTGGGTGGGTGGATGGACGGATGGATGGATGGGTGTATGGCTAGATGAGTGGGTAGATGGATGAATTGTGGATAAATGGGTAGGTGGATGGATAGATGAGTGGTTGGGCAAACGAACAGATGGACAGACAACGGACGGATGGATTGATGAGTGGGTGGATGAATGAATTGTGGATAAATAGGTGGGTAGATGGATAGATAAGTGGGTAGATGGATGAATAGATGAGTAGGTAGGTGGATGAATTGTGGGTAAATGGGTAGGTGGATGGATAGATGAGGGGGTGGGTAAATAGATGGGTGGGTTGATGAATTGTGGGTTGTTGGATGGATAAATGGATGTGTGGATGAGTAGATGGGTGGATGGGAAGTAATGAATGGATATGTGGATAGATGGATGGATGTGTGGGTAGATGGTTGGATGGGTGGGTGGATGGATGGGTGGGTGGGTGGATGGATGCATGCTGGGTGGTTAGATGGGTGGATGAATGAGTGGGTTGATGTAGGTGGATGGATGGGTGGGTGGGTGGGTGGATGTGTGCATGCTGGGTGGTTAGATGGGTGGATGAATGAGTGGGTTGATGTGGGTGGATGGATGGGTGGGTGGGTGGGTGGATGGTGACTGAATGCATGAATGGTAGATAAATGGTGTGGATGGATGCATGCTGGATGGTGAGATAGATGGATGAATGGGTGAGTGTATGGATAGATGAGTGGATAGATGGATGAACGGGCGGGTGTATGGACAGATGAGTGGATAGGTGGATGAACGGGCGGATGTATGTATAGATGAGTGGATAGATGGATGAATGGGTGGGTGTTTGGATAGACTAGTGGATAGATGGATGAGTAGGTCGGTTTTTGGATAGACAAGTGGATAGATGGATGAACAGTGGATAAATGGGTAGGTAGATAGATAGACTAGTGGGTAGGTGGACAGGCAGGCACATGGCTGGATGGGTGGGTGGGTGGATGGATGGATGGATAGTTGGATAGATAGATGGATGGGTGGGTAAATGGATACATGAATGAAGTTGCCAGTTGAAGCCACTTGTTGCAATCCTGTGTGGTGTTTTGCTAGGAAAAGAATGACCTTCAGGGGAAAACAGTCATGGTTCTGTCCCTCACAGCCACATTACCCTGCAGTAGTTCCTCAGTAATATCCATCCAACAAAGGATTTTTATATAGAAGTTATTTTACAAAGTCATGCATGTGAAAGGACGCTCAACGTCACTAATCATTGGGAAATGCAAATCAAAATCACACTGACATACCACCTCACACCCATTAAGCTAACTACTCTAAAACACAAAGCTAAACCAGAAAATAACATGTGTTGGCAAGGATGTAGGGACACTGGAACCCTGCTGCATGGTTGGTGGGAACGTAAATGGCACTGCATCTGTGGAAGATGGTATAGAAGTTCCTTGAAAAATTAAAACCATGTCTGCCTTCTGATTCAGCCGTCCCACTTTTGTGTACATACCCAAATGAACTGAAAGCTGAGGCCCAAAGAAACATCCACACACCCGTGTTCACGGCAGCACTATTCACAATTGCTAAAAGGTGGAAGAAATCCAATGTCCGCAGACAGGTAAATGGACACATAAAATGTGGGGTAATCACACCTTGGAATGTTTTTTATTCGGCCTTAAGAAACTCTGACACATGCTACCACATGGATGGACCTTGAGGACCTTCTGCTCAATGAAATAAGCCAGAAACAAAAAGACAAAAACTGTCTCATGCCAGTGATGTGACGTCCCTAGAGCAGTGAGATTCACAGAGCTGGGAAGTTAGTGTTTAACGGAGACAGAGTTTCAGTTGGGAAGCTGAAGAGAGTTCTGTGGATGGTGGTGGTGATTGCACAACACAGAAACGTGTTTGATACCACTGAACTGCTTACTCAAAAATGGCTAAAGTGGTAAATTTTATGTTACGTGTATTTTACCACAATAAAAGATAAAAACGTAAGTCTCATAAACATGGTGTTGCGTGAAGTCACATGCTTCTGGTATGATTCCACCAACAGAAGTTTCACAACAGACCAGCCCACCCTCTCTGCCTTCAGAAGACAGGCCAGTGTCCGGGCGGGGCTCCGGGGAGGGCAGGCTGTGTCCTGATTCTGGATCAGGCTCTGGTGACACGTGTGTGCTCTGTGTGAAAAGGCAGTGGGAAGTGTGCTTGCTTGCTCATTCTTCTGTGCTTCTGTTATCCTTGGGAGAACGTTTTAAAACTACAGAATTCAGTTCAAGTCTGCTATTCAGTCATTAGAATAAAGGACACTTCTTTCACTGTAGCTTCACGGAGGACTCGCCGTATTGCCTTAGCCGTTACTCATGGCCGTAGCATCCTGAGAACTTTCTCATGGGCCTGACACGGTTCACAGATGGACACTGGCAAACACTGCTTACGGGGCAGCACTAGCCCTCAGGCAACAGCCCAGCTATTTTACAAACAGCACACACACGCTTGGACACTTGTTCGCACACACGCCAACACTCTGATTTAAAATCTAAACAGGAACAAACTTGCCTTAAAGACAGAGTGAGTGTGTGGGAGGGGGTTTCTGGGAAGCCTGGGTGTCCCCACCTCCACATTTGTGGGCTGGAGAGATAGGGTGCAAATGTTCCCATGGGCACCGCGACCTGGAAACGATTAATTAATTAGATAGTGGAGACGGGAGCCTGCAGTGCATTTGGCCTCTGCAGGCAGCTGCTGTTTTATGTCTTGCTGACAGTCCGAACGATCCTACATAAAATGGGGAGGGGCCGGCAAGCACCTGGGGAGGCTGAACAAGTACAGCCACCATGCAAAGACCCCAGCTGCCGGCGCTCTGTGCTTTTACATGTAAAACATCACCAGAGACGAGGAAAACATGTCTTTGGGGACCACGTGGGTTAGTTGAAGTGATGGGTGCCGAGTTAGCTGGAGTTAGCTGGGGTGATGGGTGCTGAGGAAGGCACCAAGCATCCAGTGCTCCTGAGATCCCCTCAGAGCCACAGCTCCTGCTGCCGCCCACCTTCCGGGGCGTTGATGGCGGAGGGTGCCTGGAGTGGCTCGGGCCCTCACAGCATCCTTCCACCTCTGTCATCACCCGAGAGGGAGGCACGGCTTTTTCCTCATGTCTAGAGTGGGTACACTGAGGCACTGTCCAGGCTGCTGGCTCTGAACCCCATGCAGCTTCTAAACCGGTGTTTGTCACGAGCCTGATTTCCTCCTTCCCCCAAACCCCAAAGCCTCCCAGGACCCTGGTTAGGGAAGGAAGTGTGGGGCTGGCAGCGTTGTCCTGATTCTTGTTGCAGCATGGAGGAGGGGATGAGACCCCCCCCCCCCGCCACAGGAAAGCAGGGAAGGTGTCTCCCCAGCCCCTGGCTCACACAGCCCAAGTGAGACACAGAGTCCTGTAAGATGGAGACCAAGGGGCTGGAAAACACAGAAACAGGCCCATAAAATGCAGAGTCCATCCTGGGAGGCTGTGGCAGTGACCCAGGCAGGACCACAGCACTGCAATCCTTCCCCCAGCGTGATGTCGCCTGGCACCCTCCAAGCGGCCCCACATGGGCCAGCAAGCGGACACCCCCTCCGGGACACAGTACAACGGCCAAACAGTATGATCCAGACTTAGATGCCTTCCTGGGGCGGAGATGGGGTGAGAAAACGAGGCCCCTTAACAGGAGTCAAGGCCATAGAAAGCCCAATGGGCAGCTCCTGGGATGGCCGGGCCTCTGTGCATGTAAGTGAGTGTGCAGAGAACCATCCAAGCACACTCGCTGGATATGGAGTGGGGGGCGCAGCAAGCAGTGGGGACTGGGAGGAAAGTCAGTGCGTTTCCGACAGGCGCCATGAAGCGGGCTCCTCTCCTCCACGGGGCCCAGCAACTGCCCACCCTGGGGGTCTGCACCCTACTGGTTTCCCCAGCACCACTGCCGAGCACCTCAGCCTAAATGCCTGTGTGTCATTTGCAGAGTCCTCCGGAGGCTGAGAGCAAAGGGCTGCACTAGGGAACCCAGCAGTCAGACCAGCCCCTACTCTGGAGTGAACACGTCGCCACTACCAGGCATCGCAGGGGTAAGGAGCGGTTTTCTCTTCTCTTTAAAGCTGGATTTTGCGTCACATCCCGCCTTTTTCCTTATGTTTATTGTCACGGGTTGTATTGCATGAAGACAGTGCACGAGTCAGTACTGGAATCATAGCAGTGCATGGGTCAGTGCTGAATCACACCGACGCTTGGTCAGTACCATGCACAGTTAGTGCTGCGCCACACTGACGTTCGCTCAGTACTGTGTAGATATCATTAGTGCTGCACCACACCAACGCTCGGTCAGTACTGTGTAGATATCATTAGTGCCGTGCCACGCTGACGCTCGGTCAGTACTGT
>NC_045450.1:72975996-72984472 GCF_002776525.5 Piliocolobus tephrosceles
TGTAGATATCATTAGTGCCGTGCCACGCTGACACTCAGTCAGTACTGTGTAGATATCATTAGTGCTGTGCCACGCTGACGCTCAGTCAGTACTATGTAGATATCATTAGTGCTGCGCCATACTGATGCTTGGTCAGTACCTTGCACAGTTAGTGCTGCACCACACTGACACTTGGTCAGTACCATGTAGATATCAGTGCACGGTCAGTGCTGTGCCATGCCGACGCTCAGTCAGTACTGTGCTGATGTTGGTGCACAGGTCAGTGCTGTGCCACACCGATGCTTGGTTAGTACCATGTTGATTTTGGTGCACAGGTTGGTGCTGTGCCATCCTGATGCTTGGTTAGTACTGTGCTGATGTTGGTGACTGTGCCACGCCAACACTTGGTCAGTACCGCGCACAGGTCAGTGCTGTGCCATACCGATGCTTGGTTAGTACCGTGTTGATTTTGGTGCACAGGTTGGTGCTGTGCCATCCTGATGCTTGGTTAGTACTGTGCTGATGTTGGTGACTGTGCCACGCCAATGCTTGGTCAGTACCGTGCACAGGTCAGTGCTGTGCCACACCGATGCTTGGTTAGTACCGTGTTGATTTTGGTGCATGGGTTGGTGCTGTGCCACGCTGAAGCTTGGTCAGTACTGTGCTGATGTCAGTGCAGAGGTTAGTGCTGTGCCACACCAACACTCGGTGAGATATCAGTGCATGTAGATATCAGTGCATAGGTCAGTGCTGGGCCATGCTGACGCTTGGTCAGTACCATGCACGGGTAAGTGCTGTGCCACACTGATGCTTGGTCAGTACCATGTTGATTTTGATGCATGGGTTAATGCTGCACCACACTGATGCTTGGTTAGTACTGTGCTGATGTCAGTGCACAGGTTAGTGCCATGCTGACGCGTGGTCAGTACTGTCTGGATATTGGTGCACAGATTAGTGCATGGATTGTACTGCGAGATGTTGAGCACTAGTTCATATCATGCTGATGTTGTTGCATGGATTAGTTAGTACTGAGCCAACATTGTTGCATCAGTCAGTATTGTGCCAGTGTTGGTACCTGGTTTAGTATGAGCTGGCATTGGTGCATGGTGTAGGGTAGTCCATGGCAGATGAGGAAATGTTATCTCTACATTCCAGTGGTTCTTGGGATGGATCAAGGGCAGGAAATGCCTTTGGGCAGGAAACACCTTCAGCCAGGCTCAAGGTGTTTGGGAGACACAGCTCAGAGGGCAGCGCTGGCTCCGTCTACAGGGGTACACCTGGTGGATAGTGGTCAGAAGGCATCTCGGGCCTGTGTTCTCACCGTGTTCCAGGATGAAAAGTGGGGTTTATGTCAAAAGTCAGCCCTGGGTGATGAATGGTAGCCACCTGGTGCTGTGTTGAGAGGGACCTGGGTGTGTCTGGGTGTGGCGGGGAGGCTGAGGTCACTATGAAACGATCATGCCCGCAGTGCCTGTTGGACCTTGCCCTGGTCCCTGGCCTTTCGACCCCTGCTCTG
This sequence comes from Piliocolobus tephrosceles, assembly GCF_002776525.5. Taxonomy (NCBI): domain Eukaryota; kingdom Metazoa; phylum Chordata; class Mammalia; order Primates; family Cercopithecidae; genus Piliocolobus; species Piliocolobus tephrosceles. The sequence continues at coordinate 72,977,492 of NC_045450.1, forward strand.
GAGGGAATCGTCCTTCAGCCGTCCATCTTGCAGAAGACGCAGTGGGGACCATCTGGAGCCAACGTGCACAGAGGGGAGTGTGCGTAAGAGCTGGGGGATATCGCCAGACTCCTCCACACAGTTGCAGAGACATCGGATTGCAGACACAGCCCCTTATCTGGTCAGCCGTTAAGCAGCTTTATGCAGTGCAGAGCCGAGTCCCACAGGGAAGAGCCTCACTGTCAGTTGTCAGCACACGTCACCGGTAAAGGGTCATCCCTGTTACCAGAGCAGGAGACATCTCCTGACCTCAATGGAATGGATGCAGCTACTCACTGCAGCTATAAAAACTCCGCCCTCCTAAAGCAGCTGTCTGGGCTTGTTTCTGATTAAGGTCCACACGGGGAGTGTAGCATTCTGGGAGCACATTACCTCCTGGCAGCCCTCAAGCTCCCAGAGCAGCCCCAGGAATCCAGAGTATCCTGACATTTAGCTTAACAGGGAGCAGGAGGACCCCAGCAATTCCCTCCGGAGTATGGCCAATGTGTTAGGTCAAGAAGTTGGCAAACCCAGGAGAAAGTCACTTTCCCATTTCTAATTATTCAAGACCCGGTTGCACAAATTGTTTATTTTAGTCGTTGACATTTATTGGAGTAAATGCTGAGTGGTGAGCAGTCATCTAGCGGGTGGGGAGGGGACGGAGAAGGAAAGTTTCTGGGGTGATGGAAGCTGTCTATGCCTTGACAGGGTTTCAGTCACCCAAGGGAACGTCTCTGTCAAAATCCATTGACTTGTACACTTGTGATGTGTACATTTTAACTAAAAAAAAAAAAAAAAAGCAACCATAAGCAAATGTTGAACTCTGGTTAAAGCATTACATACTGCAGTGTGTTGGGGAGGTGTGTGGATGCCTGCCATTTACTCTGAAATGCATCAAAAAATAAGACGAATGAATGAAAAGAGAGGGTTGGAGAAGTCAGTGAATTTGTAACAGCAGGAAGACTAAAACGTGAACAACTGTGAGCCTAGGAAGTGGGTCACTGGATGTTTGCTGCCCCATTCTTTCAACTTTTCTGTGTCTTTGAAAGTTTTCCCAATAAAGTGCTGGGAAAAAATTCTAGGTGGTGGGTTGGGGGTATCTGTTACATTACTTTCTAGGCCTTTCCATACTTTGGAAATCGTTTATGATTCTCTGGGGTGTGAGGAATTGGAGCGGATTCTTAGGGCTGGCCACTTTTTGGATGGCCCACCAAAGTAGCTCAACTCTGAACGCAGACGCCGGTAGACCCCAAGTGTGCCCAAGGTCTGCTGCTGCCATTAGCTTTGAGCAATTATCTCTCACCTCAGTTTGCTGACAGAGCCCCTGGCTAAACGAAAATGGACTCCAGGCTGGGCACGATGGCTCGCGCCTGTAATCCCAGCCTCCTGAAGTGGATGGTCTCTTGGACCCAGGGATCCTCGAGCACTCTGAGGAGAATGTCTTGAGCCCACGAGTTTGAGACCAGCCTGAGCAACATAGCAAGACCCCATCTCTACAAAAAAATAAATACATAACATTAGCTAGGTATGGTGTAATCCTAGCTACTTGGGAGGCTGAGGCAGGAGGATCGCTGATCGCTTGAGCCCAGGAGGTCAAGGCTGCAGTGAGCTGTGATTGTACCACTGCACTCCAGCCTGGGTGACAGAGGGAGATCCCATCTCAAAAAAAAAAAAAAAAAAAAAAAGGAACAGCCTCCTGTAAAAACCAACAGAAAATTCACCACCACCAACACTCTACAGGGTGCGTCCTCCCAAGGAGAATAGCAGGTGCTAAGGGCCTTCCATGGTGGGGCCTGCGGGCACACTCCGCCATGCCCTGGCAGCTCTGCAGGAGGGCGATGGGGCCTTGGTGAGGAGCGAGACTCAGCCTTGGCCTCAGTCGCAGGTCCCCACACGTGGATTCCTGATGCTAAAAGGGGCCATCCGTCCTCTACCAGCTGGCACTCCAGGAGGCCACTGTCCCAGGCTCACGCAGGAAGAATTTTGTTTTGTGCTGATTGGACTGAGATGTTTCCCAGCAGAGATCATCCTTGGGAGTCCAGGCAGCTGACTCTGAGCCCACCATGGGTCCCCTGAGGCCGGGTTTCAGGCTCCCAGGCTGAGAGGAGGCACATTGCTCATGCCCAGCCTAACATGACTCATCCCCGTCAGCTTCGGCCCAAGGAGCCCGTCACTGACTGTGGAGTCTCGGGGCTGCTCTCTGGGCCAGAGGCCCGTGTGCCCGGAGCCCTGCCCCCAGAGCCATGGTACGCAGGCAGCCTTGGCCCTGCCTCCCGCAGTGGAGCTATTCTGGGTACATGAGGGTTCCTGCCAAGGCAGGTGAGGCCCTCGGAAGAGAGTTCTGAGCAGGGCCCACTGCTGAGCGATCCCTAACCCTCGGCATCTGTGCGGCGGATCAGGAAGGCGCCGCGGCCGTGGCCCGGCAGGGGTCTCTAGAAGCCAAAGTGGCTGAAGCTGACTCTGACCTCCCATAAAAGAGGCTGGATGTGTGGGGATCTGCCAAGGAAGTGCCTGGCTCGCGGTGGACGCTACGGAGGAGAGGCTTCTGAAGGTTCCTGGAGCATCCTCACCAGGGCCGCAGAGAGCTGAGCCAGGAGTGGGTAGGGGCAGGAGGCGGCCATCCTTTCCCAAGCTTAGCAGTGGTCGGGAGAAGCGGAGCTGGCAGTGTGGGGTGGGGGCAAGAATGCTCCAGGTACTTCGGGGAGCAGCTTGGAGGGGCCACCGGCTCCACACACAAGGAGATGGGCATGAGTGTAGCTTCTCTTGGTGGGGGCAGGGGGCGGCAGGCTCTTCATTTAGGACCTGGACGCGTAAGTGACTTCTCGCACCAGGGACCTTGGGGCATCCACGGTGATCACAGGGCCGGGCTGCAGGTGGGGCCAGGCCAGGAGGCTGAGTGTCCACGTGGCTCACCCTGGTGGGTGAGGACAGGCAGCCCGGGGCTGTGGGGAGACAGTGTGGGAAGCCACACTGTCACGGCAGAATCTTCCAGGCGTTGCCACAGCCAGCGTGGGCAGGGCCACCAAGAGCAGGGTCAGCCTGGTCACGAGGTGAGGCCTTTCCAGCAGCTGACACAGCACCCGGGACCTGAGGCCCACTTGCGGCCCACCTGGCACCCTCTTGCCCACAGCTGTTGTCTGTTCACGTAATGTCCTGTCGGACATGCTGGAAGGGTCAGCATGGTGGGGAGGGGCTCAGGGCCTCCCTGGGGCCGGTGGGGAGCAGGCCAGCTGGTGATGTCCCTGGGCCCTCTCTGAGTGGTGGGCTGTGTGGCAGCTGGAATTGCCCTCTGGCAGGGGCCGCCATATTGTCTGCCGCTTCCCAGGCCACCCTGGTCGCAGGCAGTACAGTGGTGGTAAATGTGTTCCACGTGGGAGGGGCCCTCGTGCCACTGGGCCTGTGGCCGCAAGAAGGCCTCGGCTGCAGGCGTCTTCATCCCTCCATGAGACCTCCTGCTGACCCTGTGAAGGCTGCTCACTCTGGCATAGTCTGTTCAGCCCGCGTTGGACCCACAGCCTGGAGCAGCGCCATCTCCTTCCTTTCAGATCCACCCACCTGTGTTTTAGCCCAGGAGGCCCAGTTCCAGCCCACTCGGTGCCTCCATCGTGCCCCAGTGCTGGGGGCGGAGCGCATTCTTCTGGTGGGACCTGCCTTTGGCTTTTGGAGTTTTGGCGCATCCTGTCCTGCCTGGGACAGATGAGTTTCTCAAAGTCACAGGTCCCTCCAGTTGCTTTCCTAAGAAGCCCCACTCCGTTCACCGCAGAGTCCTGGATGGATTCAGGTTCCAGGGCCTCAGCAACAGCTAACCGTGCAACAAGATTGATTTGCTCCTTGGAGTTCTGGGAGAGCCACAGCCTGGCTGCTGACATCTGCCATTATCGGAGGACTAAATACCCAGGTGGCTGCCCGGCCTTTCTGCACCTGCCTGTCTGCTCTGAGCTCCCCTGTGCCCTCTTCTCCCTGCCCCATCCTCTCTCCATCTGAAGGCCAGGTATTTACACCTTCCTGCCCACTACAGGAGCCAGCTCCCACATGCCATCCTCTGGCTGCTGATCTGAGCCACTTGCCATCAGGAGAGGACATGGCCCCTCACCTGGCCTGGGCCCCTGCCAGAGCTTTGTCAGGGCAGGTGTGGGAGGGAATGTGGAGGACAGGAACGTTCTGCGTTCAGTGCTGACACGATGCCATCACTCAGCAGGGGCTGGCTGGAAAGAGGCTCCCGTTGACTGACAGGTGAGCTGCTGTGAGCTTTGAAAGGAACAGAAAAGTACGTTCATGTTCCCAGTGCTGTGTGGCCCATAGAACAGGATAGATGCTGCCCTGTGGCCCTGTCCTGGCCCCTTTCTGCCTCTGTGTCTCATAACACTGCATCTATCCAGGTCACACGAGTTCCCCTGAGGCCCTCGGCTCCCAGAAACTGAGCTCTGGGGAACTCATGCAGGAGAGGAGATGTGGCTGGAGCCGCATGGTGGGGGGAGTGTGCGTGAGACCATCTGACCACAGCAGCTCAAATGAGCTTAGGAATGCCTAAGTCCCATTTTTCTTATTCTCTTGCTTTTCTTCACAGTTCTACCCTATAACTAGTGTCCCCAAACAATAGATTTTTCTTACTTTTTAAAAGCTTTTATGAACATGGTAGGGTCCAGGCCATATGCCGTTCTGTGACTTGCTTTATTTCACTGAATCTTCAGTTTCTAAGGTGCACCTGGGTCATTGTCAATAGCCAATGGCCATTCATCCTCACTGCTGTATAATACGCCCTTGTGTGAATGTGCCACGATTTGTCTACCCAACTCTCCCGTCAATGGACACAGGAGTTTCCAGTGTTTTGCTGTCACAATGAAGCTGCTCTGAGCATCCCAAGTCTCCTGATGTGCGGCACAAAGGTTTCTCTAGGTGCACGTGCACATGGCACGTTGCATTGTAGACAGTGGTTGTGTACAGCCGCACCAGCAGAGCCCAGCCACCTCCAAAGAGCTGCACCACTGCCCAATACCACTAGGGGGAGGCAACAGCTCCAGGTCTCACCACCTTGTAACACCTGCTACCATTGAACTTCAGTTTATCAGTCTCATGCTGGCAAAACTGTACCTCACTTTTTATTTGGTTGACCATTTTATCACAATTATAAATACACATCACTTAAAGCCTTAAAGCATTGAACAGTTCTATAAGGCTTGTTATGAGAAACAACATCCCTCCCAGGTCCAGCTCCACTCCCCACCCCAGCACACTTTCCGGTCTTCGTGTTGCTATGAATGCTGGTGTGTTGCTACTTCTTGAAGTTCTGTTTTAAGTGTTATGCATTCACGCTCCAGGCTAGACTTCCTTCACCCTGCCCCATTAGCCTCATGACCAGCGCTGACTTTATGGTGATCACATAGCTGTAATTCATAACTGAGGCTTACTGAATACGGTCATTTCCTTTTCTTTATTGCACATGTTTTTTAGAAGTGATTTGAGATTTTTGTTGGTTGGTTGTGATTGGCTGGCTTGTTTGCTTGCTTTTCTGTGCACTTATTAATTCAATCCCAAACTCACTCCAGTTGTATAAATCTCCTCCCAAGATTTTCAAACACACTAGATAATTTATCCATTTCATCTTTGTGGAGAAACCTTTTTCTTCCTGCTGCTCCGATCTGGCTAGATGTTCTCCATGCCCTGTGGTCAGTCAACGTTTTGCGAGTCTCCTTTCTCCATCTTCCTGGGGAGTATCTGCACCTCCTCTTGTGTTGAATCTCCTGCTTCCTAGATCCATGCCTTTCACTGTCTTGGTTTACTCCCTTGTTTTCATAGAGCATGCCCCACGTAGCTTTGTGAGAGAGGGAGCTAGGGAGGCATGCATGTTGAGAACTTGGATGTTTTCACGTGTGTTTATTCTACTCTGTCACTCACGCTCCTTGATGGCAGGACCTACCTGTTTTTTATTTATCATGTGTGCCTTTGTTCACCCCATTTTTATTGCCAATAACATTGTCTCCTACCCATCCAACTATCCAAATCTATCAATCATCAAGGCTACACTCTGTGATATTTATTGCATCACTCTTGACATTCATACTCATCACATTTATTCATTAATTCACCATTCACTTGATGATCACCTGCTAGGTGTGTTTGAAGAATTCACAACGAATCAAAAACAAGCTCTTCTGCCAAGAGGAATTCTAGAATGTTGGAGCTAGATGGGACCCCTGATACCATCCCATGTAACCCCTGTTATGTAGATGGAAAGATTGAGACCTGCTTGCCCAAAAAGGATGCAACCCAAATCTCCTGACTTCCAGGCTCTTGCCCATCCTATGTCAAAAGCTATGTACAAGAGGGGCTTTAATATAAAAGGATGACAAATAAAAGTAAAAGCCTGTGACCAAAGTTTCACAGGAGAGAGAGAGACAGCACTTGTGACAGAAGCACTAAGGGCAACAGTACCAGAAAGTCGTTAATGACAAAGAGCATAAAACAGACACTCCGTACATCCAGTGTTCTTGGTGACTCTACAGTTATAGTACAGTGGTGATGATGATGATGATGATGGTGGTGGTGATGACAATGACGATGATGAGGGTGATAATGGTAACAGTGATAGTGATGATGGTGGTGATGAGGGTGGTTGTGATGAGGATGTTGATGGTGATGAGGGTGATGACGGTAACAGTGATGGTGATGATGGTGATGGCATGATGATGATGATGAGGGTGATGATGAGGTTGATGATGGTGATGGTGGTGATGATGAGGGTGATGATGGTGATGATAATGATGATGAAGGTGACAATGGTAACAGTGATGGTGATGATGGTGGTGATGTGGGTGATGGTGATGGCAATGATGATGATGAGAGTGTTGATGAGGGTGATGAGGGTGATGATGGTGATGATGATGATGGTGATGGGGATGACAATAACGATGATGAGGGTGATAATGGTAACAGTGATGGTGATGATGGTGGTGATGAGGGTGA
>NC_045450.1:72984482-73007705 GCF_002776525.5 Piliocolobus tephrosceles
TGGTAACAGTGATGGTGATGATGGTGGTGATGAGGGTGATGGTGATGACAATGATGATGGTGATGAGGGTGTTGATGATGATGACATTGAGGGTGATGATGGTAACAGTGATGGCAATGATGATGAGGATAATGGTGATTATGTTGAGGTGATGATGGTGGTGATCATGATGGTAATGAGAGTGATGATGGTGATGATGGTGATGGTAATGATCAAGATGATGGTGATAATTATGAGTATTATTATGACAATGGTGATGATGATATGCTGGTGATGATTAAAATAACACAAACAATTACACCAATCTGTGACTGCGAGTTATTGAGTGTTTGTTCTCTGCTAAGTAAGTACTATGATGAGTGCTTCACCTAAATTGGCACATTTAATCTCCCATCACCACTCCATGAGGAATGAGTGTTATTTCACTCATTTCACAAACAAAGAAGCTGAGAGACAGAGAGAGAGAGAGAGATGAAGTCATTTGTGAGTGGTGGAGCTGGGATCGTGCTCCAGGTAGTCTGACTTCAAGAGAGAGGTGCGTAGGAGTGAATGTGTTCCTAAGCTCTCTTGGTCTTTGTGCCTTAAGGTCCCGGTAACAGATGTTAGAAATGCAGAAACTGGCAGATGTGCATGGTAGGATTTATGGACCAGATATGCAGTGTCCCAAGTGTGTGTCTGTTGTATGTTTGTGGAGTGAGGAGAGAATCCCTTGCAACATTGCCTGACCAGAAAATAGCTTTCACGGGCCAAGAAGACTCAGCCTGTTATTTAGGCTGATGGACATTGTCTGGAGCCTGGGGCTGTGTCAGAAAACACAGGAGACAGGCTCTGTCTGGGCACTACTTGGGAAAGATGTTTGTTCCCAAGTCACAACTGTGAGCCACTCCCTCAGAGCTCATACAGCAGTGATGGATATTGTGGGTGAGCTGTCTGTAGTGCAGTCCCATCTGAGAGCAGTGCCGGGAGCCATGCACCGTGGCTTAGCACGCCAGCAGGAGCTAATATGTACACTCACCACTGTCGCGGCATCTGCCTGGCTGCGGATTTCCTGTGCAGCTGATGGACTTTCAGATGAAAGGCAAAATTTCCTGTGCCCTTGATCTCAAAGTTGTCTCTTGGACTTCCCACTTCCTCATAAGCTGCTTCCATAAAGGGACAGAAAAAGAGAGGTTTTTGGCAGAAAAGGAGTGGGTGTTGGGAGCCTTTTGGAAGTCTGTTTCCAGCATGGCGGGTGACGTCCCCTCCTTAAGCAGATCTGTTATCCCTGTCACAGTTGGGCCATGACAACTCAGAGCCATGTTCAGGTTCACACAATTCAAGATGTTAGTTTCTCCCTTTCGGAGGCATTCCTGAAAGTTCTATCTGAGGCTCTATTCTTTTATATACAATTCTATGTAAATAAATGTTGAGAGTCTGAACCATCCTAGTGCCAAGCTTTCTGCATTAAGTAGAATTACTGATATTGGATCCCATCTATTCATCCCCACCACCGCCAACCTCAACTACAGCCAAAGCTCCGCCCAGTCTGGTCCTGCCCAATTTTGTAGTTGCCACAGTGGCACACGCTGGAGGTTTTCAATACGTGTCTGCTGAACGAATGAGTGAATAAAGTCACATCTAGGAGGTGCCCACTTGTTCATGACCCTGATTGCACATGACCTAGTGGACATCAGGCCACCCCCACCTTCAGGACAGCATCTTTCCAGGGATTCCTCTGCCTGCCATTCCTGTGTGGGCTTAACCCCATGTTTCCCCGCGAAACGAGGTCGGAGCGGGTCAACCTTGGCCTGTGCTCTCTGCCTGATGTACAGGGCAGCTCGTGCCACGTGGGGCATCTGGAAAGTCTCGTTGAGGGACTGGATGGGTTCCAGGTGTGTGTCCGTCCAGCACCTCTGCTTCCCTCTGGGAGACACACCTGGAACCAAGCAGACCAAGGGATGCTAACCCACACAGACAGGGCAGTCCGGGCTCCCCACTCCCCTCTTGGCTCCTTGGACCCACCTGGACCCTGAGATTTCTCCAGAAGTACCAGTGGGCAGAAACCATGAGCTTCTTGTTCAGACTTTGCTGTAGAAGCCTGGCGTCCGCCCAGTGGGGGCTCCGGGGGCTCAGCTGCTGCACATTGCTCCCCACTGCACACGCACGTTTGATGCATGAAGGGCACTTGCTGAATTTTGATCAGAATCCTGAGCTATCAGACCTGAAAGCAGCTTTAGGCTCTCAGCCCACTTTCCCCTCAATAAAACACGTTCATAAACTTATGTCCTTCGCCAAGTCCTGCTGTCGGGGAGGCAGAGCCTTGTCTCTTCACATCAGGCAGCCATCATCTCGTTTTAGAGATGAAGACACCAGGGCTCAGCACGTGGCTTGCCTGATGTCTCCCAGGTAATAAGGAACAGTCAGGAACTGGACTTACCTCCCTGGTTAGAGACTCTCCCACTTGTGTATCCATCTTACACCCCATGCAGACGCCTCCCTTCACAGCCCTTGACCTGAGGGAGCCCCGTGCGGAAGCCACTTCTTATGGCTGCTGGTGGTCTCAGTGAAAATCAGCAGAAAGGAAACGAAGTCACCATATTGGATCCTCCCTGCATCTGGGTGTCCTGGGAATGCCATTAAACCCTCCTGGCCCTCAGTTTCCCTTCTGGGGAGAGAAGAACCACCCAGGCCCGTCTTCCCTGATGAGCTGATGTGGTAACTTCAGACCCCTCTGTTTTGTGTCCTTCCTTCTAAGCAAGCAGGGCCTCTGGGGCTCAGCCTTGATGGCTGCTGGCTGCCCAGGGAAGGGGCTGGAGCCGAAGGTATGAGGCACATATTCTGGGGTAGGACAGCTTTGGGGACTGAGGCTTTGGTGTCAGGTCCCAGGAGTTTGGAGAACATGAGGTGGATCTGGGTATGGAGGTCACAATTAAGGGCAAGGGGGATGCCATGTGGGGCCTGGAGAATGGAGCAAAGGGGACATCCAGAGGCAGAGGGAGTGCTGGAAGGGGCCCTGGAGTCACCTGCGGTGGGCGGGTGCTACATGGCACCAAGCGGCCTGGTGTACGTGGTCCCAGCGGGGGCCTTGACCAGACAGCAGCCGATGCTTGGGTCCCCAGCAGAGAGGACCATGCATTTCCAACCGGGGCAGGGTGGCCCAGGTGAGCCAAGGCCACAGGAGCCAGGATATTGGGTAGCAGGGCCTGAGTATGAGTCCCTGTTGTAATCTCAGACCAGTAATTGCGCATCTGTAGGCCTCAATCATCCCATCTATGAAAAGGGACTGATAAACCCACCTCACCAGGGCTGCAGTGGGGTCCGGAGACCAACACATGTGAAGATGCTTCAATGGAAAGCAATGTGGTGACAACACATTGTGGTGACAAGTGTGATGCACGTGGGGAAGGGTCAGAAAATGGGTCGAGTGAAGCCTCATACAGCTAAGTCAGGTGGGGGGGATGGAATTTGGAGCTGGAATCTTCTGGGGTGATGGCGGCGAGCCAGGCCTCGGTGGCCTTAGCTGGAAAAGTCTGCCCATTGTGAAGCACCTCCTGCTCTGGGATCGTGAGGCACCTCCTGCTCTGGGCAAACTGTGCTCACTAGTTGCTCACTTGTAGGCTCTCCAGACTCTGCCCTGAGTCACTTTCCCCATATGTTAGCTGTCTCCACCCTGTGTTATCAAAAAAAAAAACTCTAACAGAATTTGATTTCCATCCAGCTCACCAGGAACTTTAAATCCCCCTGACTGGATCCTTTGTCTGACACTGGTCCACTAGACAGTCTCTCTGAGGAGCACAATCCTGACAATTTCCATCTAAATGCTGTTGGGGAGGCCCTGGGGTCTTCCTCATCCTTCACACAGAAAGATTGAGATCAATAGCAAGGCCTCTACCAGCAGCCAGAAACATAAATGCACTTCCCTTCTATTCTCCTGAACTGACTGAGGCCTGTGGATGGTGGGTGGATGGATGGATGGGTGGATAGGTGCATGAATGGATGGATGGATAGACTGACTGATGGATCAATAGGTAGACAAGTGGATGAATGCTTGGGTGGATGGATGGATGAATGGATGGGTAGATGGATGGATAGGTGGATAGGTGGATGGGTGGATGAATGGATGAATGGGTAGATGGACAGGAAGATGGGTGGATGAATGGGTGGACATGTGGGTGAGTGGATGGATGAGTGGATGGATGGATGGATGGATGGATGGATGGATGGATGGATGGATGGTTAAATCAATACAAGGTGGATGGATGGATAGGTGGATGGATGAATGAGTGGGTGAGTAGATGGGTGAATGGATGAGTAGGTAGATAGATGGATGGGTGGACTTATTTACTAAATGGAAAGGGAAATGAAGATCCATCACCTCCCGAGATTCTGTGCTTTGTCTAGAAAGTTCTCCCACCTGAAGCGGTCTGTAGTGGCAATTTCTTCTTCCTAGAATACTCCCTTCAAAGCTTCATTGGGGGGTGTTTTTTCCTTCTGAACCTTAATGTCACCTCTTCTGAGACCCCTTCTGTGATTCCATAAGGAGACAGCATTAAATAAATAATTAACCTTCAAATAAGTCTACAGTGTCCAATTAGGATGGGTGCGTGAGGACTGGGACTGTGGTTGGGAATTGTGGGGCATGGAGGGGGCTATGGGTAGGTGATTGGGAAAGGTTTCTCTGATCCTTCGGTCTCTCCTAAGGCACAAGCAGGCTAAGTGGGGTTCAGGTGACACAGGTGGAGGGAACAGTGTGGAGGCCACGAGGCAGGCTTTACTCTGAACCACGATAAGCATCTGCATGCTCTCTTCCCAGCTCCGAGTGCCTGGACTGTGCACGGGGTCTCCCCCAGAGCCCCCAGAGCCTCAAGTAAAGAGTCAGTGGCCTTTGCTGGATGTGAGGGGTATCTTCCCATGGTCACCCAGGAAAGCTCTGGCCCAAATTCCTTTGTGGCCAAAAGTTGCTTGTGGCAGAAACACATGGGACCAGTGAGAAAGATCAGCTGAAACTGTCTTTATTTTTTTTTATTTTTTTTATTTTTTGAGACGGAGTCTCGCTCTGTTGCCCAGGCTGGAGTGCAGTGGCCGGATCTCAGCTCACTGCAAGCTCCGCCTCCTGGGTTTACGCCATTCTCCTGCCTCAGCCTCCTGAGTAGCTGGGACTACAGGCACCCACCACCTCGCCCAGCTAGTTTTTTGTATTTTTTTTTTTCAGTAGAGATGGGGTTTCACTGTGTTAGCCAGGATGGTCTTGATCTCCTGACCTCGTGATCCGCCCTCTCGGCCTCCCAAAGTGCTGGGATTACAGGCTTGAGCCACCGCACCCGGCCGAAACTGTCTTTAGACCAAGATGCCAATCAGAACCAACTGTGCAGAACCGGCGTGCTGCCATGCCAAACCACTGCCCAAGGCAGGCTTGGCTGTCCTACCGCCTGCCCCGTGTACACCTAAGACACTGTCTAAGCGCCCCCTCCTTCCTTCCTTCCTTCCACAAATGCCTAACTAGTGCTGTCTTACTGTCTCCTCAGTGGCTTAGGGCGCATAAACTTGGCCTTTCACATCATTGTGCAAACCCCCTTGTTCAAATCCACCTGGCACTTTGCTGGGTTCCTGCCCCCTACCCTCTGAGCTCCCAGGCTACTCAAAGACACAGGCAAGAAAATACAACCCTGCATTAAGAGCTACTCACTCTTTGAAGGAAGAGGCCATCTCATCTGAGGAGCTTTTCCCATGTGGAAATTGCCACTTTAACCCTGAGTATCCTTGAGTCCAAGCACTAAAAACCAACACACCTGCTTGCCTCCCATGACCGGGAAGCCACTGAAAGCCTAGGTCTCTGCTGTCTTTGTAGACTGTGGCTGAGCAAACGCAGCCGATGAAATGGAAGAGCAAGGGGTAAAGAAATGAGTGCACTGAGGAGGTGCCCACACAGCCCTCGTAATGCCAGGGCTCGGAGAGAAGACCGGAATGAGTTTTTAAGGGTGAATGCCAGGTCTCTGTAGAAGAATGATTTATACCAAGCATGGCCTGTGCTGTGGGGGCATCCATGGCACAATGACCAAGAGCCTCTCGGGCCCCCAGGACGTGGCAGGGCTCAGGGTCTGGGGAGGACATCAACGGCTTTAGCTGAGCCCCTGCTGAGGAGTTGGGTTGTGACCGTTCTTGTGTTCGTGGGTTTTGATTTGATTAGAGAGCTACCCAAAAGCACTGATCTGTCATTGAGTTGTACAACCGTACACATTCATACTGCGGCCTGTACTCGGTGCACACAGGATGCACAAGGGCCAGGCACCCGGGAGATGCTGGGCAGGACCAAGCTGTTCACCCATCACTGTGCTTAGCAGTACGAGGATGGCCAAGTTCTAGAAGATCCCTCTCTCTGGAACAGATCTGGTGAAGATGTACTGGGAGCACCATCTGCTCTCTGCATGGAATGACAGACGCTCTCATCAACACAGATAACATATGCCTGAGGTCTCAACCTGCGTTCTGTTGCCCCAGAAATATGGAAGGCAGCTGGCCCCTCTGCCCCCATGAGATTTACTGTGAATAGAGAAAGGGCTTGGATGTCGCTCCGTCCCTGGGGCAGCGCCTGGCTTTGATAAGCATCCCTCCTCGGGCTCTCGGCTCTGCAGAGGATATTGCCTCTGAAGGGCGGAAGCGAGCCGCCCGGCTGCGCCTTTGCAGGGCCCCCTCCTTTGTGGATCCCTTCCTGCCGCAGGAATTTCCCTGAGTGGCCCTCACAGACCCTGATGTATTGCAACAACCCCAAGGCCATGGGGTGGGGCTTCTGTGTCCAGACTCCAGACGCCTGGGAAGGGGCCAGCCTGGCGGAGACATCCTCATAGGATCCCAACTCCTGTCCCCAGTGGGGATGGCAAAGTGGGCGGAACATGAGAGACAGGTTCCAGCTGTGTGGGGGTGGAGGAATGACACACACACACACACACACACTCACACACACATACACAGGTGCATAGACACATACATGCACACCCATACTCACACACATGCACACTCACAGACATGCTCACCCTCCTCCCACACACACACAGGTGCACATACACACATATATTCACACTCGTGCTCACACACAGGTGCGCATATGCACACACACATGCACACTCACATGATGACACTCATGCACACTCAAATATGCACATATACATGCACACTCAGACATGCTCACACTCATACACACTTGTGCACACTCACACGTGCACACCCATGCTCACACACATTCTCATGCACATTCGCCCATGCTCCACCCACCCACACACACATACACACAGGGGCGTACACGCGCACACACATGCACACTCACCCATGCTCACAGACTCACATGGCCGTGCACACTCACATGCTTACACACACTGCACACTCGCTCTCGCACCCACACCCACAGAGGGGAGGGACAGGCACACTAGGCAGAAGGACAGCTCTGGTGCGGCACATTGGATGCAGCTGTTTTGAAGCAGGGCCATTTTGGTGCAGGCTGGATCAGAAGCCACCCAGACTGATGTCGGATGTTGGGCACTGAGCAACGCGTTCAAACTGTCCCTTGGCGGGTCCTCGTCTCCCAAACGCTGGAAAAGCCATTTCTCTGGGAGAGATCTGGAGCAGACATCCAGTAAGCAGCCAGCGGCGGGCACCGAAACAGTGTTGCCACACAGGGTCTGCTTTCGGCTCTAGCCTCAAAACCTGCATTCTGTCCAGCGCAGCAACACGCAGCTCAGAGGCGGTTCAGTGGCAATGGGAGACTGGGACGGGGCGGGCGTCTGAGTGGTTCTTCAGCTGTGCTCATGGCCACAAAGTTAATGGAGGGGTGGTGGCTTCAGGTACAATCAAAGAGGTTCCATTGCTCAGCAGGGTCCCGCCAGGGATGACTCGAAGACGGGTGCATGCGTGACAAGGCTCAGCCGCCCTCCACGTCCACTCTCCTCGGCGCTTCTCTCCATGCACTTTTTCTGTTTTTTTGCACTCTGTCATAGGCTCACCTGCAAAGCACCTGCATCTGCCCACACATGGCCTGGAAGTGGCCAGCCTGCCTCACCGCCGCTGGGTCTCTCACGGCCCACAGCACACAGCAGGTGGGAAACGGAAGCTGTTGCCATGAGCCCTGCATGCCTGACCTCCTGCGGCTCACTCCAGTCTCCAGGGCCGGCATCTTCATCTCTCTCTGCTCCGTCCCCGCACACTCTCTCCTCTCTGTAGAACGAAGCTCCGTCCGCCTCCCTCTTACAAGGACATCTGTGATTGCATTCAGGGCCCACCCAGGTGGTCCAGGATCATCTTGTCTCCAGAACCTTCATTTAGTCATTGGCCCTTTCTCCAAACAAGGACACGTTTGCAGGGTCCAAGGATTAGGACCTGACCTCTTTAGGAGACATTATTGAGGCCACTACAGGTGCCAGTGTGGCTTTTGTCCCCAGGTCCCTTTGAGGTAACAGCTGCCCCTGTTAGCCTGTGCTGCCAGCTTGAGGAAGGAGGTTCCCCAAAGGTGTTCCCCAATATCTTTATGTTATGAGCAGGGCGAGTCGATTCCTGCAATTGTCCCATGGGTCTTGTCACCACAAATCAAGTCCTTCTTCATCTTTTCAGTTTGTAAATGGCACAAGGGCCTTAAGACCACAATTGGAGATGTAACCCTGACATCCTCTTGACAGTTCCCCACCCCCTGCCACAGCCCGTGGGGAGTGGTGGGGTCTGGGAGCACCAGGCTCAGTCCAAGGCCTCTTTAATCAGTGGCTTTGGAGGAGAGGCCTCTGGGCTGTGCTGTCCACTCCTATAGTCAGCAGCGCCCCTGGTCGGGGCTTCCTGGGCCAAGAACATGCCTCGAGCATGTCTGCTGGGGGCTCCTTCCACCTCTCGGAGCTGTGCACAAGGGAGCCTCTGGGAAAGGGTGGACGCCGCACGCAGCACCAGTGCCACCAAGTTGCTGCTTGTTCACTGAGTTCCGAGAGAAACCTGTTCAATTTGGGGCAAGGCTGGTGGCAGCCACCAGTCCAGACAGCCCAGGCTGAGACCCTGGAAGGCGAAACTCAAAATGTCTTCAATTGTTTTTAGCTTTTCATATTAGGAAAGTCTCATGAGGCGTGGAGAGGACATGGAGCTGCTGATGATTCTTACTATTAAAATATTTCAGATTTAAACATTTCTGAGTTCTTGGTTGTATGCCAGAGATATTTGGCCCCAGTACACAGAGGGAGGCAATGTTCTGGAAGGTCACAGCTCCCACCTCCCTCTCCCCACTCCTCACTGGCTCTCCAGATCCCACGGGCACCTCCCGAGACAGGAGCAGGCAGGCGTGCATTCCATCCTTAAATAGATAGGTCTGCTAGAAATTCCTTCCATCTTTGAAGCCAAAATCCACATCCCTGTAGGGTCCACCCTGCTGGCCCCATTTTCCCCTCTGAGGGGTGATCCCCCTTCTGTGTAAAATCCCCTCACAGAAGCTCTGGCGGTGAGCTCCCTGAGAGCTGGGGGAGCAGACACACAGCAGACGCTTGCCCGGGGAACCTAGGCCAGCCCTCCAGAGCCCCACACAGATGAGTATAGGGTGGAGGTCAGGAGAAAGCCCTGTAAGCCACCGGGGGGCAGGGAGGGCTTCCTGGGGGAGGCAGCTTGTGGCAGGAGAGGGCTTCAGAGAGGCCGGAGGGCAGGGGGCTCCAGGTGCCGGCAGCACTGTTCCTTGGAGGAGGGAACCAAGTAACAGAGAACGAGCTAGGCCGCTCCAGGAGCCACAGACAGGAAGGAGCCCAGCTTTGATGATCTAACAAGGGCTCATCTTGAGGCATGGGGCTGTGGCGTCTGGGAGTCGTAGCTGAACCCAGAGAAGCTTTGCAGTGCGGTGTGGGCGGTGGCCGTCTCTGTTTTGGGGTGGTGACTGGGGGTCAGGTCCCTGTGATCCCACTACAGCTGGGTGCCAATCCCTGCCCCACCCAGATGAGCTAGGAGGTCTTCAGGGATTTGGGTGGGCTCTGCCTCCGCCACAGGGGCCCCACTGGCTCTCATCCACTTCCCTGGACGAGACAGGGGACTCACGCCCATGAGGTGCCGGGCCCTGAGCAGGATGGACTTCTCCATGGGGGTTCCAGCCACTCTGGCTGGAGTTTCCCTCTGAGGCCAGCACTGCCCCAGTACAATGGCAGCGTTGCAGGGCGCTTGTTTGAGGACGACCTTTTCTTTGTGTGGTGGCGTCACCATGGCCCCTCTGCCAGGTCTTTCCCCGGGGAGCCTGCTGTGATGCTGGCAGCGCATGGTGTGGCTGGGGGACGCAGTGGCATTCGTGGATGAGGAAGGAACGGGAGAAGGGCCCTGCTTGGCCTGACTGGCTCACACCATTGTCCCTTGATTGCCTGACCTGGGAAAAAGAAATTGGAATTTCTCCCAACTCTGCAGTGGGGCGTCTTCTCTTGGTCAAAGTCACTTTGATTTCAACAAAGCTGATTCTACTCCCAGAGCCGCTGGGTTTCTGGAGGCACGACCACTGCAGTTCACAACAGTCCTGCCCGGGTGGTGAGGGTGGGAGGTGGTCATGGACGGAGGTTGGATTTACAGCCGGGAGACCCAGGTTTAGAGTCAGGCTCCTCCCCTCTGAGCCTGTCACCCTGCACTGTCTTTTCATCTTCAGTCCAGGTCCTTGGACATACGACATCTTTCCTTCCTCTCCAGAGTGAAAACCTGTGTGGGACGGGTGCGGCGTCCCTCAGGCCTCTGGCATTGCCCACAGGCTCCGTGCTCGGTGCTGCCATCGTCTATCCTAAGCCAGAAACCCACCACCCAGCAGCAGGGAGCGCTTTTCTCGGTGGCTTCATTTCTCATATCCAAAGGGAGCCTCAGAGGTTGGCACACCCTTGTGTCTAACACTCGCATAGAGCACGTAATTTCCTCTTGGAATAATGAACAAGTGAGTCGCGAATGGGCCGCCTTCTTCACCCACCCAGCCCCTGGGGAGCTCCGTGGTGACTCCAGCCTCTTCCAAGCTGGTTGTCTCACACAAGAGCCCTTTCTCAGAGCTAAGCTCTTAGAGGCCGGGTGTGGTGTCTCACACCTGTGATCCCAGCATTTTGGGAGGCCAGCCGAGGCGGGTGGATCACCTGAGGTCAGGAGTTGGAGACCAGCCTGGCCAACATGGTGAGACCCCCATCTCTACTAAAAATATACAACTTAGCCAATCATGGTGGCAGGCACCTGTAATCCCAGCTACTCAGGAAGCTGAGGCAGGAGAATCCATTGAACCTGTGAGGCAGAGGTTGCAGTGAACTTAGATCGTGCCACTACACTCCAGCCTGGGCGACAGAGCAAGACTGTCTCAAAAAAAGAAAAGAAAAGAACCAAAGCCATTGCGAGCATGCTTTGTATGTGAGAGGATGGAAGATAACTCCGACGTACAGTGGCCACGCTTTTCTAAGGGATGATTATTTGGAAGAGAACCCTCTCTTGTACTCAGTGAACAGTGGGATGGAAAGGCAGACGCTCACCCAAACAGCCTCTCCAGGGCACTGTCAGGTGGGGAGGGGAGACAGGCATCTCCTGAGCATTTGGGCAGGTCCCCATTTGTAGCCACAACTGGGAATGCTCAGGAGCTGTTGAGGAGCCTGCTGGGAGTGGTCGTGAGATGCTGTCTCTGTGGGTGCCACTGGTGTGGGGCCAGGCCGGCTTTGTCTCTGCCCAGCTCTCTTGTCCCTTCTGTCTCTGTGTACATCCTTTTTGTGGGTTACTGAGAAACAGGCCTCACCTTTCTGCCCCTGCCCCCCGAGCCCCCTCCTCAGATCCCCGCTCAGGGCTCAGCACCCCAGGCTGCAGGCAGGAGGTGTAACTATCAGGGCGACAGTCCTGATGACCGTTAACCAATTCCTAGTTCACCAGCAACTGCAGGCCCCTCCTCCCCCAAGCCTTGTTACATATACATTGTTGTGCTCACTGTAAAGACAGGGGACCTGAGGCTCAGGGAAGCCCCAAGCTCCACCATGGCAGGGCTGAGCCTGGCTCATGGGCAGTTTGTTTCCAGGCAGCCCTGTGCAGAGCAGATGCTGCTGAGAACAGCTGGGCTGTCGGTCAGGACCGCGGCCCTGTTCTTCCTGGGTAGACCCAGGTGGTGACCGACACCAGAGAGGAGGCAGGAGCCGCGGGGTGGTGGGTACCTGCAGTCTGACGCCCTGTCCCTGTTGCTGTCGGAGTGCCAGGAGTCAGCCTCTTATGAAACAATTCCACAGGCGCCCAGATGACATGAATGGTAAAAATACTTCATCTCTGAGTCTGGCCAGTGGAGTCTCTCTCAAGATAAAATTCATTCCTTTTTTTAAGAGCAGATATATTTCTATTCGGTGCTCCATGTGTCTTAAAAATCTGTTTCAGTGACTGCTTCCTTTGGCCAGGGAAGCGCGGCCCACCCTGCCTGACTTCCAGCACTCCGTTCCTCGGCTTTTCCATGAAAAGGAGAATGTGTTCCGGCCACCTCCCTGGGCTCACAGCTGCTCGGGCTCGCCTGGGCCTGTGGTTGAGGAAGGTTCTCCATCGCCCTGGCGGTGGAGATACACAGGGTCAGGCTGTGTGTACAGAAGGCACTGCACAGATGCTTGCTGGGCAAGAGTGAACAGACACTGGGAGGAAGGAACAGCGTCTGCTCCCTGCTGGAGGCTCGCTTTCTGCTTGGACTCCGAGGCCCCTGTCCCTGCTGGCTGCTCCGTAGGGCCCTGCATCTGTCTGCTTTCCAGGAGCCTCAGGGCTCTGCCCTCCCCTCACTCTCATCTACTTCCCGGTTCAGCAACGTGCTGTAGGGGCCAGGGTGGGGCCTCCACTGCAGAACCCCTCTGCCCTGGGCGGCTGTGGGGCTGCCGAAAAGGGGAGGCTTGGCAATCCCAGACACTGTAGAAAAACAGATGTGTGAGAAGGGTGTGGAACGCAGCCGTGGTATCCTCCTGCAGGCCCCTGAACACTCCCGTCCCCAGGGCCATTGTGTGGCGCCTTTGCCTTTCAGAAGGTGGGTCCTTCAGGGTTGAACTCCAATCTGACGGCTGAAGGGCAGATTCCCTACTCCCCGGTGTCTGTCTGTCAATCCCTGCTGTGAGCTCTGGGCCTGATAGTAAAGTGTGAAGTTGTGTCTGAGGATTTGGTGTTTGCAGCCTGTCATTGTCAGAGCAGTCCAGAGCTGCACTCTCCAGCATGCAGCCACTGGCCATGGTGATCATTTATTCGTTAATTAGAGTGAAATCAAGGTAACAGTTCCCTTCATCCCAGGCACCATCACATAAGTTCTCCTGAGCCCCACTGGCTGGGTACATGGACACGTGTGCTTTCTGCTCTGCACCCTCACTGGT
Source organism: Piliocolobus tephrosceles (assembly GCF_002776525.5). Taxonomy (NCBI): domain Eukaryota; kingdom Metazoa; phylum Chordata; class Mammalia; order Primates; family Cercopithecidae; genus Piliocolobus; species Piliocolobus tephrosceles. Next base: position 72,997,781 of record NC_045450.1, read on the forward strand.
GCTGTTTTCTCCACTGGGCCTTTCCAGCCAGGATCCCTGCCTACTTCCTTGTGTCCAGCTTTCCAGAGCTCCTCAGCCCCTCCTAGGGCCCACCCCAGCCTGCAGCAGCACCTGGCCCTGGCTCCCATGGAACTCCACTGCTGGGAGAAACATTCTACTCATGCTTCTTGGAGGCATCCCAGAAGAAAATCTCAGAACCACAGATTGGAGAAGCCCTCCCAAGGGCATGGGGTCCAGCTCCACCTCCACCTTCCAGCGGGGTTGACGGCTCTGGCGGTGCCTCCACTCTCTTCTTACCTTGTCCTCCCAGCCAAGCCATGAGCCTCTTACAGGCAGGCCCAGCACCCTCTTCAGAACATGCTTGACTCCCCCATGAAATCCTGAAACTCCCTGCTAACCGGCGGGCTCCTCATCTGCACAATGGGAGTGAGAGCGGTCTTCCTCTCATCAGGAGGTTGGGCAGACTAAAGGAGACGTGATACAAAGCACCCACACAGGCCACACTCAGTGCCACACACTCACTCAGTGCCACACATCACTCTTAATGAAAGTTGCTGATGAGGCTGGGGGCTGCTCCTGCCTCCTGTTGAAGAGGTCCTTTTGCAAGGAGCTGCTGAGAAGTGAGGCAGCTTTCCAGAGGTAATGGGGCAACTCCGCAGCTCCTGGGCTATTATGCAGACCAGAGCGTGCTCAGAGGAGGCTTGTTCTGGGAGGACGACTTGCTGGCCTTTGCAAGCAGTTTGCAACCTTCGCATAGGAACCCTCTGGAAAGCTCATCCTAGGAGTGGGGAGAGGCTTGGGAAGGGAGATCATGGCTTCACAACCCTTTATCTTATCTGGGAGGTCACGGATGCCCCGACGGCCCAGCGCTGCAGCCCGGCCTCCCACACCAGTGACACCAGGGCGATGGAATGCACACACGTCCCCATCGCACTGTGGGCTCCTCCCACCCTGTTGCAGGCGAGTCTGCACGGCCAGTACAACAGCCTGGAACTGTCTGAAGATGGGAAACTGAGAAGGGCCAGGACAGAGGAATCTGGAGGGGCTGGGCCTCCATCCAGACCTCCCTCTCCAAGAGCGGAGAGAGCTGTGGGGAGGGCATTTTGACTTTTGGCGACAGACTCACCCAGTCGCCCGGTGAGCAAGGGGGCCAGCATGTTCCCATATCCACCCGACTCAGCTCAGGAATGTGCCTGTCCAGGGCTTCACCCAGCTGCTTCTGCTCTCTGTGGCATGCTTCAACCTCAAGTGTTTGGAAGCCAAGAGCATGAAAAGGCAAATACAAACCCAACGCATTCCTTCCCCCATCATCTTCGTGTTTTATTCCTCCCAAAGAGCATCTGCTCCTGGATGTTGCAAAATCAGATTATAGCTTTTGACTGCTGCTTTGAGGAATTTGTATTGTCTCATCTGGCTAAGGAGGCAGTGTAATAACACATTGTTCACCGAAGCGAGGGACCCAGGTGCTGCCTATGCCCTGGAGGCCGGTGGACTTGCTTCCCCTGCAAGACTTTGGACAGTGGCTTTGGGCTCCCTTATCTGAAGCTCTGAATCCTGGACTCTTAAAGCCACACCCAAGTTCCATCTGGAATCCCCCTCCCCAAGCCACTGGATAATTCAGGAGCCTACTGGAAGCCAGAGCAGCAGAGGCCAAGCTGGAGACAGGGCAGTCTCTGAAACCCACACAGAGCGAAGGCAGTCGTGGGGCATCAGCAGGAGTGACGTCCTGGTGCAGAGACTCCCACGAAAGGTCCTTCTGAGGCCTGATGTCCATGCCTGACATGGGGCAGGCCACACCACAGGGATGTCTGCATGTGCAGGAAACGTGAGTGCACACCCTCACACACGTGAGTGAACATGTTCACAGGCATGCACACACCCTCACACACGTGCACAAGCACGCTCACAGGCACACACGCACGCACACCCTCACACATGTGCACGCTCACCAGCACACAGGCACGCACACCCTCACACACGTGCACGTGCACGCTCACAGGCACCTGTATGCCCGTACATGCATGCTCACATACCTGCATACACTCCTGCACACTCACGCATGCATGCTCATACATACATGCAAACACATATGCACACTCAAATGCACATTCATATGCACACGTATACACATGCACGCACACTCACCACTCACGCACATGCCCAGACACAGATGCACACTCATGCGTCCATGTTCACACACTCCCACACATCCCCAGCACACTCTCAGGCACACCTATCTTCTCATGCACTCACACACACTGTCACGTAAACCCACATATACACATGTCCTTACACGTACACACCCTCACACCCCATGCAGCCATACCCATGTGGGTGTGAATGTAGACACCTGGTCTGACTGCACTGCAGAAAGGCATGGAGATGCCAAAGCTGGTAGTTCCCAACAGGTGTGTTGTGGGCTTAAGGAAGGCACAAGGCAGGGGCTTCCAATGACAAGAGGTTCAGAAGCAGCCTCCTGTCCATGGTTTACTAACGATGTCAGGAGCCCACAGCGTGCCAGGCACCAGGCTGTGCCGCCAGCACCCTCTAGGCACCCGTTGCTCTCGTGTCCACACACGCCTGCTTTGGCAGGTGCTGTCCGCATCTCCTTGTCAGTAAGGGAACTCAAGGAACTGAGGGATGTGCCCTGCCTCTGCCTCCTGTGCGAGGGCTGGGGCTCTCGTACTAACCTGTCACTGTCGAGTTGTTCTCTGTAGGTGTGTGGATACCAGGTGGGTTTAACACACGGCAGCCTGCTTAGCCTGTGTGACACCCTGGGAGGCTCGGGGAAGCTGAGCTGCAGAGCGCCTGTTGAGTGGGAAGCCCTCAGGAAGGTGCGGGTGTCACCTGCACCCAGAGGGTGGTGTCACCTGCACCCAGAGGGTGGTGGGGTATGGTCCACACAGCGCTGGGTCCGCCAGCACCAACAGCCTGAAGCCCCACGACTGCCCGGCATTGCTTGACGCTGCTGGAATGCAGCTCAGATGCCTCCGGGCCAGGCGTGGACAGGGCAACCCAGGACCCTGACCAGCACCAGGGTCCTTGCTCCAGAAATGAGCTTTGACGGACAGGCTTTGACTTTATTCCATCTCCTTCCCTTTCCCTGCTTCCACCAGATGGTAGGGAACTGGCAAAAAACAGTGAGTTTTTTTAGTGACATCTGTATTTAGATATAATTCATATACCATAAAAGTCACTCTTTTAAAGTGTACAACTCAGTGGTTTTTCGTGAATTCACAGAATTGTGCAACCATCACCATTATCTAATTCCAGAACACTTTTATCACTCCAGAAAGAAACTCCAGGCCCCTTATTATCAGCCTTGTTCCTCCCCCATACTTCTACCCCAGTCCCTGGCAACCGCCAATCCACTTTCTGCCTCCATAGGTTTCCCTGTTCTGGGCATTTCATAGAAATGGGATCATACCACACATGGCCCTTTGAAGCTGGTGTCTTTTACTCAGCACGACGTTTTCAAGGTCCCCCACACTGGGGTGTGTGTCAACACTTCATTCCTTCTGTGGCTAAAGAACATTCCGCTGAGTAGATAGACCACATTTTGTTTATCTGTTCTTCCACTGATGGAAGTTTGGGCTGTTTCCACTTTTTGGCTATTGTGAATAATGAACATTTGTGTACCCGTTTTTATGTGAACAAAGGTTTCCATTTCTCTAGCGTCCCCAGCTACAAGCAGCATTGCTGGTTGTACAGTCACCGTACAGTTAACATTCCAAGAGGACTGGTCAAACTGTTTTCCAAAGAGGCTGCCACATCTCACATTCCCATGGGCAGTGTGGGAGGGTTTCAAATTCTCCCTACTCTCATCAACACCTGTTATTGTCTGTCTTTTTGATGACAGCCAAGCTCCTGGGTGTGAAGTGGCATCTCATTGTGGTTTTTATTTGCCTTTCCTTGATGACTAATGATGTCAATGTCTTTTCATGTGCTTGCTGACCATTTGTGTATCTTCTTCGGAAAAATATCTACTCAGACCCTTTACCCCATTTTTACTTGGATTCTTGTCTTTTTATTATTGTTGCAAGAGTTATTTATGTGTTCTATGGCCAGGTTCCCTATTGGATATATGGTTTGCAAAGTTTTCTCTTATTCTCTGGGTTTCCTTTTCACTTTCCTAATGGTATTATTTGCAGTACAAATGTTTTAATTTTGAGAAAGTAATTTTATCTACTTTCTTTTTTGTCATTTGTGCTTTTGGTGTTATATGTAAGAAATTATAGCCTAACTCAAAGCCACAAAGATGTATTCCTATGTTGTCTTCTAAGAGTGTTATGGTTTCAGCTCTTACATTCAGGTTGCTACTACTTTTGGAGTTCATGTTGTGTGTGGTGTGAGGTAGGGGTCTAACCTCATTCTTTTGCACATGGATATCCACTAGGCCCAGTACCATTTGTTGCAAAAATTATTCTTTCCCTGTTGAACTGCCTTGGTGCCCTTGTTGGAAATCAGTAGACTGTAACTGTGAGGGTTTATTTCCAGCCCTCATTCTCAGTCCATTCCATCAATCTGCGTATCTGTGCTTATGCCAGCTCTTGTCTTCTGTACTTTTGCCATCAGCTTTGAAAGTGGGACGTGTGAGTCCAACTTTGCTCTTTTTCAAGATTGTTTTGACTATTCTGAGTCCCTTACATTTCCACATGAATCTCAGGATCTGCTTGGCAATTTTGGCAAGAAAGCCAGAAGAGACTGTGATCGGGATTGCACTGACTCAGGGATAAGATTTTAAAATCATGTGATTCTCTGGGAGATGTTTTTAAGGACCTAGGGAATCTTTCACTAATAATGAGTTAAAATGAAAGGGCTAGTTCTTCCCATCTCCCTCAGCCTGCCCCTCCATGCTCTGTTCTCTGCAGAGCACCCAGCATTGCAATCTAGTCCTCTTCCACCAGAGCCCATGTCTTAGAGCAGGATTCCTTCTCTTCCTCACTGCTGCACTCCTGGTGCCTGGAGCAGAAGGATGCCCACAGACTGAGCATAGTGAGGGAGGGCTGGAAGAGTGAGCAGACCCCACCTCCATGAGCTCCATGGGATGCAAAGCACAGTAGATTCTCAGGAGTCCCCCAGAAAGAAACTGGGAGGTTTTTCCTCATCTATTTGGACAGACATCCTCCTGAGTGCTGTCTGCAGAGCCATGAGAACATGCCTCTCAGGCCTTCCATTGTGGGGAGCAGAAATGACCAGCGGCACAGCTTCTGCACCCCGAGCTCACTTCCACATTTGCATCGAGGCCAGCCTGACACCTAGGCAAGCTCTTCCTGGGTGGTGGTGACTTTTGCTTGAGGCCTCCCCAATGGCCCTGCTGAGCCACCATGCAAAGGGCTCCCAACATTCCTTTCTTCCTTCTCTCCTGCCCAGGGCCCAGACCCGCATCCCGACTGGACCTTCTCCCAACCTCCCAGGCTCCTGCCCTAGTTTTCTCACAGGTTTTCCCCTAGTGAGTCTCTCACACCAGACCCTGCCCTGTGCATGCTGCCCAGAGACCCTCAGGCTGATGCCCACCTTTCAGGGGAAGAAGGAAGGCCTCATAAGTGTGTCAGCCTGGAGGAGTGGGCTCCATGGTGGTGTGCTGGCAATTTGAGGAGGGTGGGACAGCAGTGACCTGTGGTGGCCAGGCCTACAGGGACACCTCCAAGCTAGGCTGGGAGGAGCACTATGTTCAGAACACCTGGCGGGGGGAGTGCCCTGTGAGGCGCCCTCTCGGTGCCAGTGAGTGTGGTTCACTCTCCTCAAATGCTGGCCTCCCAGCCCCTCTGTCCTGTCCCTGGATCAAAATGACAAAGTATCAGGGCTACTCTGTTGAGGCAGAAACAAGCCATGTGGCAGGAGTCAGCTGGAACCTGAGGGCTTGCGCCTGCCAGAGGCCAGATCCCTCCACTGCCCGCGGTAGGTTGAACCCAGGAGGCAGAGGTTGCGGTGAGCCAAGAGTGGCCTTCAGGAGTCAGGTCTATGACCCACACGTGTGATAAAACCCTTCCTAGAATCAGAAGAGCCATAATAGGTGTGTGATTCCTGTGCACTGAATGGCCTGGGAGGGAGGGTGCCGTGGGGAGCAGGGGTGCCCTCCAGTGGTGCAGTGGGGGCAGGGAGAAGCCATCGGGGAGGGAAGGAGTCATCAGGTGGGATAGCCTGGCGTGAGGGTGTTGAGTGGTGCAAATCTCTGCAGAACCTGCAGATTACACAGAGGACATCAGCTTCAGGCACCTGCTGACTTCCTTGCCACCCCAAACTCTGAGGCAGGAGAAGCTGGGGGAGGGAAGCAGTATTTCCTTGGGGAGCTGGCGAGTAGGAGCTGTTGGCTAAGACACAAGGAAGTGCTTCCCACTGCTTAAATTTTAGGGTGGTCATGAAAGGCAGAAATAATGGTGTGGCTGGGGCTCTGGTCACATCTCCCAAGTCACACATCTAACAGCCCTGCGTACTGCCTCTTCTTCCGGGTGGAGCCGTTTGCACACACAAGTGATGGCTGTACTCTGTACTTTCCCCTTTGCTTTTCTGTAGCCTGTGTCTTGGATCTTGTTCCTTGACAGTACCTTGTCCTTCTTTTTATTTTTTTATTTTTATTTATTTAATTTTTTATTTACTTTTTGAGACAGAGTCTTGCTCTGTTGCCCAGGCTGGAGAGCACCACTGCGATCTCGGCTCACTGCAACCTCTGCCTCCTGGGTTTAACCTCAACCTCCTGAGTAGGGATTACAGGTATGCACCACGAAATATAAAAATGCCCAGCTAATTTTTATATTTTTAGTAGAGATGGGGTTTCACCATTTTGGCCAGACTGCTGCTTTTTATTTTTAATAGGCTTTTTAAAAGAGCAGTTTTAGATTTACAGAAAAATCGAGAAGATGGCACAGAGTTTCTATGTGCCCTGCACCCAGTTGTCCACATCTCACCCTCAGGCAGTGCCTTCATTGTCACTGATGAACACTGATCCATCCCTATTCCCCGTGCACCCCTCACAGCCTCCTCCTGCCCCAGGACCCCATCCGGATCCCACCTGGCATTTCCTTGTCACGCCTCCTTCAGCTCCACTCTGACTCCTTGTTTTTGAGGATCTTGACAGTTTTGAGGACTGCCTGAGTCTTTTATGGAGCATCCCTCAACTGGGATTGTCTAGTGTTTTTCTCATGGTTGGACTACGATGATGAGTCACCGGGAGGAAGACCCTGGGGGCAAAGTGCCCGTCTCACCACATCCCCTTGGGGGTCTACCCCATCAACAGGATGCAGCGCAGGGGACATTGACCTTGGCTGCCTGGCTGAGGCCTCCCTCTTTTTAAAGCTGAAACTGCAGGTCCCCAAGCTTTTATCCAAACCCTCGAGTTCGGGAGGCTTTTTATTTCAGAACTCGGGATTTTAGAAATGTAATACACAGGTACACAGCCCTCCCACGGGACCCAGGGAAATAACCCCTAAGAAAGCCCATTACTGTTTCTGTACTGAAACATGAATATTTACCCTGATTGGAGGAGCAAAGAGAATAAACAGTCTCACGGCAAATTTCCAAGCAAGTTCCAGAAGAACTTTTGTGGGGACTTCACAACAGCAAGTGAGGGACAGTGGCCTGCCCTCTGTCAGTGGGTCATTCCATAACTTACAGTGCTGGGCTCCGACCCAGCGGTGTCTGGTGGTTTCAGGGCTGTCCCTGAAGGGATGCGGAGATAGTCCTAGTGTAGAAGCCTCTGTGAGTGCCTGCCAGGCAGATTTCTGGGAGGCCACATCTGGCTCCAGAGTTGTGTGTCTTAAACTTGGATTGAGTTGGCCAAGTTGTTCACTGACAAGGGCATATCGATTTGCATCCTTGCAGTGATGTAGCCTGGTGCTTGTTCTTCCACGCCTGCCCTGAAGCCATGTGCTTTCAAATGACTGATTGTGGAACACCTGATGGTGAAATCTCACTGGCTGCTTGTATTAGTCTGTTCTCCCACTGCTGATGAAGACATACCCAAGACTGGGTAATTTATTTATTTATTTTTTTTTTTTTTAATTTTTTTTTTTGACATGGAGTCTCGCTCTGTCCCCCAGGCTGGAGTGCAGTGGCCGGATCTCAGCTCACTGCAAGCTCTGCCTCCCGGGTTTATGCCATTCTCCTGCCTCAGCCTCCCGAGTAGCTGGGACTACAGGTGCCCGCCACCTCGCCCGGCTAGTTTTTTGTATTTTTTAGTAGAGACGGGGTTTCACCGTGTTAGCCAGGATGGTCTCGATCTCCTGACCTCGTGATCCGCCCGTCTCGGCCTCCCAAAGTGCTGGGACTGCAGGCTTGAGCCACCGCGCCCGGCCGACTGGGTAATTTATAAAGGAAAGAGGTTTAATGAACTCACAGTTCCACATGGCTGGGGAGGCCTCACAATCATGGCAGAAGACAAAAGAAAAGCAAAGGCACATCTTACATGGTGGCCAGCGACGAGATAATGAGAACCAAGCAAAAGGGGTTTCCCTGTATAAACCCATCAGATCTCATTAGACTTTTCAGTACCACGAGAACGGCATGGGGAAACCATCCCCATGATTCAATGATCTCCCACCAGGTCCCTCTCACAACATGTGGGAATTACGGGAGCTACAATTCTGGATGAGATTTGGGTGGGGACAGAGCCAAACCCTATCAGCATGGTAGTTCTAATTCCCAGGAGGCTCAGCCTGTTCTCGTGTTATAGGTCGCTGGGATTTACTTTCTTGCACCAGCTTCTCAGGCCATTTGCCCATTTGTCTCTTGATGGGTTGGTCTTTAACTTACTCTTTTTGTTGTTTCTTTAATCCTCTTTTTCTGACATATAAGTTGCCAAATTTCTCCCCAATTCTTCACTTGCTTGTGTGCCTGTGTGTGTTTTGTTTATTTGTGTCAGCGTTAAGACACTTATTTTATGTGGTCACATATACCCACCTCCTTTTAAGCTTCCTGTGTTTTGATTCATTCTTCAAAAAGCCTTGCGCATGCTGAAATTATATTGTTAGAAACGTCTTTCATGATTTCTTCTAGTGCTTTTGTTTATTTGCCCTTAAGTCTTTGATTTGAGGGAGAGATGCCATTTTTCCTTTGTCAAGTGGGCGAGCCAGTTGTGCCAAGATGATTCGTTTGAAATGCTGCCTTTACAACACAGTCAACGTGTCTGCCTTGTTCCACTGACAGGTCCACCCATCTGCATGCCGGTCCCAAACTGCTTTTTACTACAGTAGTTTTGCAAGCCACGCTGGTGCACCATGGGCTCCTTGCCTCCATCCCCTTGCAGAATTCTTCTAGGATGGCCTGGATGTTTATTTTTCCATATGAACTTTAGACTCAACTTACTTAGTTCCAGAAACAATTGTTGATATAGGAAAGAGGAGCTGATTGACTCTGCAGCCTGATCTAGGGATAACTAACTTATTTGTTATTATTGTGGCTCCTGGGCAGGATCAGGGTATGGGTCAGTGTTAAGGTCTTCCCTTGATTCGGGCATTTTGAGCATCCCTCTGCAGTGCCTCCAAGTTCCCTTCATGTGGCTGAGGCACATTTCCTAAGTTTTTTCTTAGATATCTTTTTGTTGCTGTTGTAAATTTGATCTTTCATTATATTTTCTACCTAATTATGTATGAGAAAGCTGTTGATATTTGAATATCTTAATCTAACCAATCATCTTCATGAGCTCTGTTCTCTCAAGTTTTCCAGATATGTAATCATATCAATTATCAATGGTGATCATTTTCTCTGCTCTTTTTCAATTTTTAGACCTTGTAATTCTTTTTCTAATCCAATTGCATCAGCCCATCCCTCCAAAAAATATTCAATCCTAGTGAATATCTCTCTTATTTCACTATCTTTGTAATTAAGACGATGCTGGTGTGGACTCTGTCTATAAAAAGATGATGCTAGTGTGGACTCTGTCTATAATTAAGACGATGCTGGTGTGGACTATCATCTCTATAATTAA
>NC_045450.1:73007715-73007987 GCF_002776525.5 Piliocolobus tephrosceles
TCTATAATTAAGACGATGCTGGTGTGGACTATCATCTCTATAATTAAGACAATGCTGGTGTGGACTGTCATCTCTGTAATTAAAACAGTGCTGGTGTGGACTGTCTCTGTAATTAAGATGATGCTGGTATGGACTCTGTAATTAAGACGATGCTGGTGTGGACTCTGTAATTAAGACGATGCTGGTGTGGACTCTCTATAATTAAGACGATGCTGGTGTGGACTCTCTCTGTAATTAAGACGATGCTGGTGTGGACTCTCTCTGTAATTAAG